>NW_027510159.1:900000-1177008 GCF_048772815.1 Callospermophilus lateralis
CTGTAATTAGCTTAAATGATTCCCCTTTAAAGAATTGGCCAGATGATTCAGCAGTGAGAAGAGTGAGGTCACTGAGGACAGGGTGAGAAGAAAGGAGAGGTGACAAGACGTGGACTGCTGTGGCCGCTGGCAGACAGTGACAGAGACACTGGGAAAGGGAATCTTCTAGGAAAGAAGAGAGAATCTTCATTAGGACAGGTGGAAAAAAACAAGGCTTCTCCTGGTGGCTATATCACTCCTCCTGGCCTGAACTCACTCTAAGGAACTACAAACTATTGGGCTACACCTGTCCTACTGGAAAATGGAGGCATGTTCCCCTCAGTGCAGCCACAACCTCAGATCTGCAGCAGATACAGGGACATTAAGAGAGGCTATCAATGTGCAAAACGTGGGAACTGCAGAAGGGAGTCCTGCTGACCAGTACCCCTGGCTTGGTCTCAGTGTGAAGGCAGCTCTAAGTGGAGCTTATCTGCTGTGATTCCTTCTCTTCCACATGCCTTGGCCTGGACAGGGGATCTGGCTTAAAGGCTGTGCATTGTAAATAGTATGTTGAATGTTTAGGGCAACCCACTTCACCTCCTGGGTCATTATATCTTCAAACATGTACTGTTAGAGCTTTGATTTATTGAACAGGCACATTAGTGTGCTGTAGTCACAAAGTGCTTATACGACCCTGGCTCTAATCCTGTCCTGTGCAACAGTACGAGCGTATGTTCTTAACTCCATTCAACAGGTGGGGAAGTGGGCATTCAGACCCTGTGACTCATACATTGTCAGAGAGCTTGTGGAAGGCCAGGTCAGGATTTGACTTCATTTTATTTAATCCCAGAAGTTGTGATTTGGCCTGTTTTCTTTATATGATGTCTAGTCTTTGTTATGGAAGGAAAAATAAATACATAAATCTATAAACACTATTCCTTTTCAAAGGCATGTTTCGAGCAACTCATTCTGGGACCTGAGCTTGGATGCAAGTAGGGAATGGGCACAGGGCATGTCCTGGATTCCCAAGCAGCAAGTCAGTTATAACACAGACTGTGGTCCTACAAGGCTGACTCTTCTCAACACCTGAAGCTTTGATTGTGTCTCTGATTTTATTTGCTACTATTTCAAGGGTGATTGCCTTCTGGCCTACGAACATGAGTACAGGAATGGTGGGGTGGGCATGGGGAGAAGTGAAATTTAATTTAAATTGCATTTTTGAGCAGCACAGTCACTTGGATATCCTTCTTTATGTGCTGGAATATGCCACTCAGCACATTCATCTGCACACAGTTAAACCTAAAATCCCCCACCTCCCACCTCCCGAGGCTGCACTTGCTGTAAATAGCATTAGAATTTGGACGGAGGATGCAAATCTGAGATTTGTGAATCCTAGGTATTTACTGGAAGGCAACAGAGGCCACAGATCAAGCCGGGATGAGTGACATGTCCTCCTTGGTGGTGATGCCTGTGGGATTGGGGAAACAGTCAAGAGGTCAGCTCATTCTCTGACCACACAAGTAAACCTGACAACCCATAGCAGCAGGTCCTGTCACCAGGAAACAGAGGAGAATCTATAACAGAAAGATGTAAAGTGGTGCTGACTTTAATTCTGAAAAAGAGTTCAAAAGCATGAATTAACATTGTCCATCATTAAGTCATATAAGAGGCCGGTTGCAAATCCATCTCATGGATGAGGTTCTCTGAACTCTGAATCATAAAGAGCTAATTTTTCAGCTGAATCTTTTTCTGCATAGACTCCGCCATTGACACAGATCTTAACTCGAGATCAGCATACAGAATATCTGTGGGAGCATTTTCTGTCATTTCCTACCTTCCAGCGACATTGACCCTTTGTTGTAGCAGAAACAGTTTTCATGCTGGGTTCTCTAATCATTATTTCAAGTCATTTACTCCAAACAGCATCATTTGAAGCTGTGGTTTAGAGATTAAGGTTCTTTTTTTATAAACACCTTATACACAGGCCCTTGGATGCGCCACCTTCATATATTGGAGGTGATGTTTCCACCAGCCTGTGCTGTTTTTCTGCATGTGAGACAGCTGTGATTTGTGTGAATTTGTACCAGTTGGAAAAGTTAATCTACAAACTGTCCAGGTTAGATTCCTCAAGGTTTTCAGTTTAAGGAGCTTCTGTTTATCTAGCCAAAACTAAGACCTTGCTGAAGTCTCTCAACCTTATCAGCATATGGGCCTTCTTGGTTCTTATCATTTAACAATTCCTACCAACATCTGTATCATAATTTACACCCCTCATATGACTTCCATGCAGAGGGCCTGCTTTCTTCAAAATAACAGACTTCCTCCCAAATCATTATACTTTTGTTTTTTGACTTTAGAGTTGAGGAGACAGATTCAGAAATGAAGGAATTGACGCAGACAGAAAGCTACAGCACAGCTGAACTTAAACCCGGCCTTCCTGGCAGTGAACTCTCTGCTCTGTTCTTTGGTACACCAGCCTGTGGGCCCTGACTTGGGTATGATCTCCTAAAACTTTCCTCATGTCATTTGTTAACCATGCCACCACTTCCAAAATTTATCACATAGGCCACACCAGTCCTAGAAGCTAACCCTTTAGGAGCTCTGTTAAGGATCCTAACCAACTACTTCTCACACTCAGTCAAGCAAGCTTTTCAACTCTCAGAACTGATAAACAATGAGCTTATTTATACCAAGTGAAACAATATCTAAAAATTATATGACCTTTCAGAATATTTGGATTTTGAGATAAAATTAATAGGAAGAAATTAATTTCTAATGGGATTTTAGACACAATTTTAGACACAAAGCTGCATTGAGACAGTTTGACTCTATCCATGTTGTGCCTTTTGAAGAAGCTATATTTATCAAATTTGTTTATTATAATTCCCTTTGCTTTAGGGTCACGTAAGCCAAAATGGGGGTTGGAAAATGAACTGTGGCAAGATTCTATGCAAAGGGGAAGAAAGAATGATCTTTAAGATCATCTTTGACTCCGAAACCTTCCTTGTATTGCCTGTGACAAGGTCTAACATTCCATAATTAATCATTGATTCCTTCAGGTTACACATTAGTTTTTTCATATGTCTCTTTCAAAGTAGAAAATGCTCTGAGAACAAGACTTCAAGAAGCTATTTTCCGTGTGTAGTGCTATAAGGTAAATGAGATAATAAGTTACTTTTCTCAATTTAAAAGAAAGACCATATCATATTCTTGATGAATAATAAGCACATAGTATTACAACTGTTATCATTTTTATTATGAGATGGAGACCAAGTAAAAGCATCTGCATTTTGGGTCACCAATGCTGAGGTATCTATGTGCGTTTCCTTAATGACTTGGTTTTTATTTTCAACTGTATGGTCAAGGACAAAATATTGAATAACTCTGAGTATCAATTCTCCCAATTAAAAATAGTATTAACACTTTCTACCTCATTGATGATGGTGAAGAATTAGTGGAATAAAAAATCATTGGATGCAATGAAATGCATTTATCTAAATTATAGGTGTTCAGTTCAATTTTAAGTATTCATTACAAATACACACTCATCCAAAAAAAATTTATAGGCATCCTTTACAGTACAACTCATTTTTACACCCAAGTGGAATAATTCCACACCCTTAGCTGAAGGTTACTGCCACTCCCTATCCCCTTGACCAGCAGTGCCAAGAAATCTCTATCTCAGGCTCAGCCCAGGAAGTCACTGTGAGAACATTATGCCCACCTGCCTGGCCTATCACACTGATGCTGCCAGTCAGGAACTTCTGCTACCTTGTGGAGACTAGCTCTTAGATGATCAAAATTGGAAATACACATAGCTCTTGGGAAATAGTCACAGGAAGGTCTCTGCGCATCTTCAAAGTTAAAATGGCTGAGATCTTAGAGTTTTACATCCTGCCTCAAATCCTAGAATTGTTCAGAGTGGTTCTGCCTTCAACCTAAGGAATTTGAGGCAATATGCTTCATAGAATGCACCTAGGCTGAGTAGCTATCAGTGTCAAGTCCATCTTTGTGAAGCTCCTGGATAGACCTGTGCCTGAATCCCAGTTGACGCCATCTGGAGTCCCTCATTAAGCCCTCCACAAACATGCCAAGCCCATCAGAGAGAAGGTCCTTTAAAGTCTGTTTCCTTCATGATTATCTGTAGCAGAAAACTGTGTTTGTTAAAACTTCTGTGTGCTCAATGTGGGTACCATCCCAGACTTACCTGTTTATAACTGTGCCTACCATCCCTCACCTTCTGAACCAAATATATGGGACATTCATGAAGCTCAATTATAAAACTCCCAGAGTCTTCCCTTCCCCTGTGGTATCAGAGAGTAAGCTTCAGCCTCCCAGATAATCTTGGGCACTATGGGTGGCTGGTGACACCATCATTTAGCAATTCATTGATCACTGAACTAGATGGGTTTTCTTTCTTTTTTCTTTTTAGTTATACATGATAGTAGAATGTATTTTAGGAAATTATACATACATAAATATAATTTATTCTGTTTAGGATTCCACTCTTGTGGTTGTACTGATGCAGCATTACTCTGGTCATGTATTCAAATACAAGGCCAGGAAAGTTATGTCTGATTAATTCTACTGTCATTTCAATTCCCCTTACCCCTTCCCTTTATTTCTCTTTGTCTAATCAAATGGATTTCTATTATTCCGTTCCCCAACCTCCCTTGTTTTGGATTAACATCCACAAGTAAGAGAGGACATTTGGCCTTTTTTTTTTTTTTGGTGGGGTGCTTATTTCACTTAGCATGATATTCTCCATTTCCATCCGTTTACTGTCAAATGCTATTATTTCATTCTTCTTTATGGCAAAGTAATATTTCACTGTGTATATTTAACACATTTTCTTTATCCATTCATTAGTTGAAGGACACCCACATTGTTCCATAGCTTGGCTATTGTGAGTTGAGCTGTTATAAATATTGATGTGGTTGTGTCACTGTAGTATGCTATTTTTAAGTTCTTTGGCTTTAGATTGTGGAGTGGGATGAATGTGTCAAATAATGCTTCTAGTCCAGGTTTTCTAAGAAATCTCCATACTTCTTTCCATAGTGATCACTGAACTAGGTGGTCTTAATCTACATGTCATCTCTGTTATCTTTGAAATAACCTGTTACAGTCCCCTAACCTGAAATATGTTAAACAGCTTGTGGAAACTTTAGCCTCCCTTGACCAACTCTGGGAAATGCATGATTGAAGCACAGAGGTGGCAATTAATTCCACATAATGCTGAATGAATGTAGTATAGCAATTCTATATTTAAAAACAAACAAACAAAAAACTTATCTGTCAAATTATCCCATAATTTGGCAGGGGAGGTTAATTATTTCTGGTTTCTTCTGGTTTCTGTGGTGATTACCATGTTTCAATATTTCACTTTCATCTTCCCAATAACATTTCTTCCAAATAAAACAACATAACTGCAATGAATAAATAAGTAAATAAATAAAAATCAGAGTGAGTTTGTTTGAACCTCAGAGACCTACAAAATTTTTCCAAAATAGATCCTTACATGGAATCCGAGCCTAGTGTGCCAAAACTGGGCTTCCATCAGTATCTGGCAGTTATCATGTCTGGGAAAATGAACCCCAAATTGGTCCCAGTGAAGGTCTACTATTCCACTGGGTAGTGTAGGACAATCCCCTACTTAGGCTGCTTAATTTAGAGGCTGATTTGGAAGCATACCTCCCTCTTCTCTGTTCTTTGGTCTCTGAAAAAAAAGCCTTTCTTTTTCCCCAACATTCATCTCAGACATTGTTTTTGACATTGTTTTATTCTGTGGGAAGAGCCTCTGGCCCTGGGTTCTATAACACAAGTGATTAATTTGAAAAATGAAACCATGAAGCACCAATAAGAGAAGAAACAATAATAAAGATGGCTGACAGGCCTGTGTGATGGAGCAGGAAGTGGTTGTGAGAGACTGAGGCTCCTGCCCTCTGGGGAGCCCTGGGGAGCCCTGGAGGCTTGTGGGAAGCAGCTGTAGTGAGCAGCTGGAAAGCTGATCAGTCACTTTCTGGCCCTCCTTGCCTGCCTTGGATGGGGGATTGGGCTCCAGTGGCCAGAGGAAGCCACGTGGCCAAGCCAGGCAGGGGCTGCACTTGGAAGCCCAGTTAAGTGTGGGTTTTGTTTTCAAGAATGAGACATGTCAGTGCTTCAACTAACCTGATTTCAATTTTTTTTTCTGCTAGGGATTGAACCCAGGAACTTGTGCATGCAAGGCAAGCACTCTACCAGCTGAGCTGTATCCCCATCCCCAACTAACCTGATTTTTAAACTAGCAGCAAGAAGCCTAACATGTCTTTCAATAAAAATGAGAAATAATTAAAAATAAACTTCAATTCCTCACTATAATCAGTGTCATGGGCTGCATTGTATGCCTCCCTAAATCCCTATGTTAAAATCCTCACTCCTGGGACCTCAGAATGTGACTGTTTGCAGGTAGGTGTGCACATTTAAGACAGGGTCTTGCTGTGTAGACCAAGCTGGCCTCAAACTCCCTTCTCCCATCTCAATACAACAGCTAGTGGCAATGTGTCTAGAAGTGATTTGCCTCTTCAGAGTATACCTCAGATTGTTAGGCTAACTTGGGGATCCCCTGTCTATCAGAAATTATTATAATTATTATAATCAGAATTCTCTTCCCATTGGGGTTAGGTCATAAGGAAAAATAATGCATTGGTAAAGATGATCTGTGGACTCAAAATTAATTGTCAGATCATTTATTTCGATTCCTCATTTTCCTTGAATACTTCTCATGCAATGAAAAATATATTTTAAAAAATATAAAATAACATTAAAAGAAAAAAAAACAGAAGTAGTAACTTAGAGTCTATCCTTGGAAAGAAGAAAAAGAGATCAGATGATTTGGGCATATCTGTTCAAACTTTTATAAAGTTACCTTGGAGAAAATTAAACTTAACAAAAAGTATTTTTGCCTAATAAGGACGCAGCAAGAGGTTGTCATTTGCATTAGATATCATAATAAAATAATGTAGTTTATGGTCACGGCTGTAACAAAGGTTAAAATGCATAATAAAAATGACCCTGGCAACTTGGAAGGGTTTATAAAAGAGGTGTGATTTGATCGAGACCTTGGAGGATGAGATGAAAGATAACAAGTTAATAGATATAATCTAGGGAAGAGAAAGGGAGAATTGAAGACACGGAGTAATTTCAATGGTTTGGTTAGGTAAAGATCAGAATCAAGGCAGTGCAAGGAATATAAACAAAACAAGGGACACAATGCAAAAGTAGGGAGAGAGGACAGAAGGCCTATGTCAACAGATAATCATGGGCTGCTAGAAAAGATTGCATAAGCCTGCTTAGTCTCAGCACTGAGGATATTGCCATTCACTCCCACAGGTAATCTTCCCCACAGCTTTTTAAGACAGAGGTTAAGCTGATTTTACAGCTGAGGAAACCTAGGCACTGCTGTTGTACTAGTTTCCCCAGTGTGCCAGAACTTGCAAGAGGCAGAGGTGAGATTCTAAACCCCCTGTGACTGTGATGTGTGGATGCTGTGCAACTGTGGAGTGCCACATGGAACCTGACCAGAGGCTTCTGATTGGCCAGCTAGCACACCATGCTAACTCGGCCCCTCCCCACATCATGAATTCTCTTTCATTCCTTACGTCTGTGGTGTCCTTCTTTGCCCTTCCCCATTATCCAGTCCTATTATCACCATAGTATCTCCCATGGCATGTCCAATCCTCAGTGACTCAGTTCTCCTGATTATAGCAATTGCAATCTTCCAATTAGTACCTGGCCAACTCCCTGAATTACTGGGAAATTACTGGTTAATTCATGCATCTGATCTTATGTAGTGAAGTGAATGTGTGAGGTGCCTGCTCTACCCTATATTCCTAAGTGAAAACCTGTTCCCCCATGTGATAACATTTTGAAGGGAGCCTGTGGGAGGTGACTGAGTAGAGTCCTCCAGAGGGGGATTAATGCCCTTATAAAAGAGACCTCAGAAAACTCACTTGTCCCTCTTTTTATGAGCACAAGTTAAGAAGAAAGTCATCTATGAATCAGCAAATAGGACCTCAACATACAGAGAATCTGCTGGCACATTTATCTTGAACTTCTCAGCCTGCAGAACTTCCAGGAATAAATGTCTATTTATCAGACATCCAGTCTCTGGTATTTTGTTATAGTATCCTGAATGAATCAAATCATTTTTTCCCTAAGGAAACTTCTATTTCTTTAATGAAAGAAATACTTTTCTATTCTCTTCTATTTTTCTCACAAGAACTTATCTCACAAATAAGAATTTATTGGTTAATTATTTTTTTCTGAAGATGACATTCAGTACTGTACTACCCCATGGGCTTGTCAAATATCTTATTGAATGCCTTTCACCAACACAAAATCCTGAAAAGCATATATCTCACTTAATTCCCACAACATATTGTGTAGTGTGAATCAGAGATACTAAAGGACATGATCAGAATCACTCAATGACAATGCAGAAAAGGAAATGTTAAGATTGGAACATGTGATTATCATTCTCTGGACTCCAATTCTCCTCTTGCATTACTCTATATATGTACAGGATATATTTCCTTTGGCTCACTATTCCCTGGGTTTATATTGAGGCTCATGATTCTTTCTTAACTATGGTAGTTGTTTAGTTTCATAAGCAAGTGTTTCTTCCCATGCCCTTTAATATAACAACATAAATAAGAACTGATTTTGTAACATGTGTGGATGACCCCCCCTTCTATCTAAAATACATGAAATAAGAGGGAAGTTAATGTTTTAAACACCTGATACTTTGGGCCTCTTACTACAAATTTTAACAATTTTTGTATCACATCTTTTAAGAGTATGTGCCTTTTCATTTTAACAGCAGTTTTTTAATAGATTTCAAAATTCATTTTCACAGATAACAAATTGTCTTTGTGAAGCAATTTGTTTGTTCATTGATTTTGTTGTTATTTGTTCTTTCCTTCAACTACATGTCAGCTGTCACTTACCTTGTGTCATCAGGCGTATATCTAAGAACCCACTTCTAGGTTATTGCTTCTAATTCTGTGGGAAGAGACAGTAGACAAGCATGTTAATGAAATCACAATGCCTGAATTAGAGCTCAGGGGAGTAAACTATGTAGGTTTAGTGCTCAGACTTTGTCATAACTGGTTTGGGAGACTAGAGGCCTTTTGCAAAAACCTCCTTGTCTGTGTCTTTGGTGGAGGTGACTGAAGTCTGCTGATACTATGGGCAGATAATATAGGAAATAAAACTTCTGTCTAGAATCTTGAGTAAAGTCTTTGTTTAGAAAGACCAACAAAACAGTGCCATTCTTTTGATTCTTTAATTCAAAGTCTAGTTTTGGAGAAAAAAAAAAAAAAACATCAGAGATGCATGACCCATGGATAAGTAAACATCAAAAAACATTTTATGGCCAGATAAGCATGGAGCCAATGTTCCCTTGAAGAAGTGGAAGGAACAGTGTGGAATAGGCCTTAAAGGCTCGGCATTGGAGGGGCAAGACTGGGAAACAGGACACACCCAGGGAGGCTAATAACTTAGATGGGCTTAATGTTGAAACAGCAGGAGATGCCATGGTTTTTTTCAGAGCAAGAAAGAAGGTTAAATTTAATATTCACTGCATCTTTAGTGCAGAGTTCCCCAGCCTTCATGTATGTTCAGAATGACTTTGGAAATCTTATCTACTGCTTTAATTTAGACCTGTGACTGTCGGCTTTTTCACAGACCTGGTGACTCTCTGAAGTGGCTCCTCGTGAGGCTTTTGTGAAACATTTGGACAGCTTAGGACAAACAAACATGTAGGATAGAGAAAAAAAAGAGGAAAAGAAAGATAGAGGGCAATGAGAAAGTGGGTACATTTTATTTTTTCTGCAGTTGGCCTTTATTTTTTAAATAACCTTGTACTCCTTTTCAATTTCCCCTCAGAACCGCTTTTCCTCTGCTGTTTCCTTTTTCTTCATTATTTTAATGGCTACATCTTTGCTCTGATGTGTCAATGGGAGTGGAAAATCCTGTGAAGCTGGGGCTTAATGAAATGCCAGCTGGAACAGAGGGATAAAGTTTCTTTGGAGCAGCTTCAAAGGGATGCGGGCTGGTTGAGCTCTGGGACAATGGTGCCCAGGCCTCAGGACAGGGACAGCCTGGCCAGCTGACCCAGCCTGGCCCTAACGAGGCGTGAAGGGATGGGGACCCACATCCCTGTGCACTGTGCCACTGGGGATGAGAATTTACGTGTGCATGTGCAAACACACACACATGCAGGCTGAATCCTTACATTTCACAACAAATGGTTTTCTCATGAAATGATAGCCCCATATGTGACTCCTGTCAGAAGAAGAAGCAGGAGCTAATTTTGCTCAAAAGCCCTGGCTTCCTGAATGCACTCAGCCATGTCCCCTCCCACCCCCCTGTTTTGGAATAAATTTGACATTTCCTTTTATAGGAGAATTACCAGGGAAACCTTAGTTTGGATAGGACTTGAGAGAGATTTATGAATACTCATTAGTCATTGTTGGTCAGGTGGCATTTCTCTTTCCTTTTTTTTATGAATAAAGAAGGAAAAGTGACTTGGAAATAGACTATAAATCTCCAAGGCTCAAATGCGGCTTCTGATTGTCAGCCCCATTTGGTTCTCAGATTCCGTGGCCCTTGTACTTTGAGTGACATAAACATAATCAGATGCAGTTTGTGGCCAGAGGGATTTTTAACAAATGACAAGGTACCTCAACCTCTACCTGGTTCATTTATATGTATTAACATATGTTTTATAAAACCTACTGTCTTACCCCTGGTGTTTTCCTAATGAGGGCATTTGATTAATTGTATTGATTAGCCTGTTTTATTAAGTTAAATTTTACCATTCTTAAAAGTATGTTTACAAACGATTCTTCTGCAAGTTGAGGTACATTCTTGGTAAAGTCCAGACCAAGAATGAAAAAAAAAAAAAAGATAATTTTCACCCATTTCCCTTGTTGATGAGAACTGACAAACAAGGGTTTGAATTATGTTTTATATTCCAAACAACAAATATTTACAGAGAAATCATGATTGATATGTTTATTGCTTCTCATGGTCTAGACAAATAAAAATTGGTACCTTAGTGCAAGTCAAATCCATAAGCCTGTATATGTAAGACACCATTTTTGTCTACTGTGCAGCCTGTTGAGGAATAAAACAAAATAAGACATTGTCCTACATTCAGCAGACCTCCCTGAGGGCAAGACAGACAGGATTATACACAAGAAATTCTTTTTTTGTCGGTCAAAAAGGCAGAGTACCAGAGAAGCATCATACAATCCAAACTAATTTGGCAGAAAGTTCTAGATAAGAAATATGCATAGGATTATACAGCTTTGTCAGCCCAGGCTTCCTAAATGAGATGGAATTTGAGTTCCACTGGTAAGGGCAGAAGGAAGGGTATTCCCAAAGAAGAGTCATAAACCCTTAAGGAAATAAGCTACATGATGTATGAGGAAAACTATCATAAAATCCCACTACAATGGTGTAAAATAATTCCAAGAGGCAAGGAGTAAGTGGGATGGTACAGAGATGTCAGTAAGACAAAGACAAGGAGCTGCATTCTACAGCAAAACATGTTGACCACAGTCAGCGTTCTGGGAAGACCAAAGTTTCTGTTGTGATAAGAAGACTCTTTTGCATTTTCACTCATTGGGACACCTGTTAGTAAACTCTGCAGGTAAAATTGTTGGGGAAGGGGTATGCCTCAACTCTCAGACCAAGTTAGAAGTTCATCAGACAGCTCTAAGATTGCTGGTCACAGCTTGCTGAGAAGTATTTATCTGAAGGCATTTTTCTAATTACTAGAATTAGAACTGACTACATTTTCAAACAATTTTCTAGCCTTTATTTCTGAGTTAATTTTCATAGGCAGAGGTGTTTGTGACCATGATTTTGTCATGCTTGATGGACTTTCATTTCTTCCTCACTGGGAGGCTACCACCTAAGGCTCTCATCTCAGAGGACACTGCCAATCTATATTCTCACTACTTCATTTAATTTTAAAGGAAATGTATGTCTTCTTACCTGAAAAATTCATATTAAACAATTTATTTTTACAATTTCTGATTTCAGTGAAGGAATGCCCGATTCCACTATTCAAGGCATGATTCTTATATTTCTGCCTAGTCATAAAAGCAGGTGTAGAGATATTTTCTAAGATGTGATCTTAGAAGCTTTGACTATTTGGAAATGTCCTCAAGAAGAACTTATTGAAATTGAATCCTGTATAGACAATGTCTCAAAAGCACTTGAAGATGTATTTGAATACCAAAGATGCTCAAACACATAGCAGAAAAGACCATCTCTTTGAAATAATAAGTGTTGTATTTTCATAATACGAAATAAATTATAACACTGAGCTATATTACTTCGTGGATTAAGACACGTTCTTATTCACAAAGGCATTCTTGAGCCCCTACAATCTGATTGGGGCTGGGCCATGTATTGAAGGCAGAGACACATCCCACTTTCTTACAAGGTGATAAACACACATGCTGGAAATTTAGGTAAAGTAGGATACTGAGTTAGGTACAATTAGTCAATGATGAAGATTCTCCAGATGCAATAACAAGTGATTAAAAAAAACTCCTCTTATAACAAAACCATTACAAATAAAGGTCTATTAGGACCTCGGTCAGACACTCTGACTCTGCTTTATGGTATATACTACTTTAGGGGTGAGACAGAAAGCTAAGCTCAGCCATGAAAAGTGCACACATGTGTGAACCATGTTGGAGGAGGGTGTTAAGGATTCCTCAGGACATATGTAGAAGCTTCTTCTTCCTGGGAGTCTGTCCAACTAGAAATATCACTCTGCTAAGGTTCCTTGTGGAACCTACTACTGCTAGGAAATTTGATTCTTTTATTATCATTCTCAGCTTTGACTGCATCTCACTCTTCAAATTTAACTTCCACTGACCTCCATCAGGAAACTTCTCCTGTCTGAAAGACAACCACAGTTACTCCAGAACGCTGGCTCATTTTCATTTGCCTATCTTGCTCATGCTGTCATTCATTGATAAATCCTACTTTAACCAGCTAGATGGCTCTGAGATGCATCAACCAATTAAGATCGAAAGCCCTGTCCTGATGAAGATTATATTCTCCTCCACAGTTATATCTCTTCCTTTCTGCTCCTCCTTGTCCTATCAATCAATTATCAGAACGTGATAAAGTTTCAAATTCTCTGTGAAATATATTTTTTTTCTTCTGAAATTTTGAATTTTCTAAGATGCGAACCACCTGTTTAGTCTTTAGCAAGCAATGCTTCCTTTGAGTGTGAAACTACCTGGGCATACTCATCACATCTACTTAGCTTGATGATCCCCTTAAAACTCTTATGATCTTGCAAAAAATTTTTTTTATTCTCTCTACAGTACCTATGCAGTATTCAGGACATTTTGATTGACTGATTATCATATATACTATCATTTTCTATAATAGCCGTCAGAGCAACTGTCTTAATAAAACATCTTGTATTTGCATAGCATTTTAACCTTTATAGTAACATAAATTAGCATAGCCCATTGTTAGTATAATCTCTTCATTTTAAAGGGAAGCAAGAATTAAACATAAGAGAGCTAAAGGAAATTCAAGAAATGGCTCAAAGTCACAGAGCAAGTCAGTCCCCAAACTAAGAGTAAATGTGCAGTTTCCTGGGCCTTATCTTATGCGTAGTCCCTTCACCTTCTTTAGGTTTAAGTATTATGAAAGCATCTTAGAGCAAGTACAATGAGCATTTGAGCTAGCACACAAAGTAGTGAGCAAGAACTTTCAATTAATTGTGAGGGGATAAGAAGGAGAGACTGGGATTGGAGCAGACGGGTATTTCTAAGACTTCCACTAGGTTTAGCACCTCATCTGCAAAACAGAGGTGAGTGACTCTATATGATGTTTTCCTTTCTCTTCTCTCTGATCTTACATCTATGCCTCCTGAGCACAACTCCAATCCAACTGCCCTGACTTACAAATCCTATCCTTACAGAGATGCATGCTGTGTGATTTTGAGCAAGACAATGAATTTACCTACATGGACTTCACATGGCCATCTCAGGGAATAATGGGTGTGATAATGAGAATCTCTGCATAATACCCATGAACACAGTTAAAGCACTATGTAAGTGAATGCTCCTCTCTGCCACTCAGCTTCAATAGGGGACATTTCCCTACTGTCGACGCAGATAGGGACTCTTTCTTCTAGAAATTCTCTGGGTGCATAATATTTGCTTTATGGATTCAGCACTTGTGTACAGCCTGGTACTGATCATCATTTAGACTTCCTCCTTTATAGTAATTTATTCATATAGTCCTCTGCTATTTTTTTACATTTGTTCTTCTAGATTATCTCACGGGGTTGTAAATAAAACTCATTAGTCTTAGTCTAGCTAGAATCTATAGCCTCCACTTGGCAGTGTTGTGGACAGTTAGTGCAGATCCTAGAGAGAGCCCCACTCCTTCCCACCATGAGCAAGGATGTCTTCCTGGGCAGTATCTCATTCATCCCTATCTGGAGTCTGACTTTCTAACACAAAGCACCTTTTTCAGAAAGATCTTTAAAATCACTTGATTCAATGAATTTAGGTCTCTCAATTGCATTATTTACAATTTAATAAAGGGCTTTAATCTGTTTTTCCCACAAATATCTACTGTCAGCTTTACCTGAGTACAAAGTATAAGTTTAAAACAGAAGACATTTAAATAATGGGAATAATAAAAATTCTTCATCTGTTATTACTTCATTATTATACCAGCTTCAAACTAAGTTTTTCTGTGCCCAAAAGGGAAGAAATGTGTGCTTATAAAGGTTATTATTTCTATTTAAAGCACAGATGCATTTAAGCAGCTGTAACAGTTTCTTTAATGTGTGGGGAGGAGGGGGTAGCTTGGAAACCTGGAGGCTGTCTCTCAGCTTCGTGACTGAGGAGCTGTGTGACATTTGTCAAATCAATTAACCTCTCTGTGTTTGAGAGTTTCCATGTTTTGAGGAGGTTAAATAATACTTGTTTTCTATATCTGTCTACACCCACAAAGTAAAAGATATGTCTTAGGGGAGTGAAGGCAATTATTTAGATGATTCAGGCCAAAATCAATCCTGCCATGAAGGAGAAGGGAAAAAAAAATGTGCATTTGGGCCTCAGCTGTCCAGATTGCCTGTCAACATCAATCAAATTCACAGAATAAATTGTTCAACCCTTTGCTTCCCTTTGCTTGTGTTACGAAGGCACCTTTGGGGGCATATTAGCTTGTTAAGACCAATGAGTGAATCATTAATGGCTTCAGGGCACTTAGCATACATCTAAGAACAGTTGAAACACAAGAATACTCTGAATTCTGGAATGTCTAGGTTTCAAAGGATGCTCATCTACCAAAGTCACCTTCAAAATTAGCATCAAAGGAGAAGAGGGGAGAAAAAGGAATCCTGATCCAATTCTGTAATTGTGAGATGGACACTATGCTGGGTGCTTCTTTCATCTTCTTACCTTCATCTAATCTTCACAATAATCCTGAGGAAGGGAGTAATGGAAGAGGAAACTGAGATTCAAAGAGAGTAAGGATCCAGCAGTTATACTACCAATATCAGACATCCTGAGGCCTGGAACCTAGTTCCAGGTCTGTGACCTAGATACTGTATTATACTTACACCCAGCCCAAATCCTAGTAAGATTCAATATAACTCAACAAACATCTCTGGACTCCTACAAAGCCAGGAGCTGAGCACACTAAGAGGAATGAGGCATAGTCCTATAATTGTGGATGCCTGTCTGCAAAAGGTGAGAACAGTATGCTTTAACCTGACAGTAATGCAGCCTGTACCACCTGCAAGGGAGACCAGAGAAGGAGCTAAGTCCCAGAGTGATTCATAAGCTCCTTTAAAGGATACTAAGAAGTTCAAGAGGACTCCTTCTAAGATCTAGAATCCATTACCCTCTTGCATTAGATCAAAGGCCAAGAACAGAGTCCAGCCTAGCTAAGTTTCTAGAGCAGATCATATAAAACCTGCCCCATAAACCAGAAGATGCAGGGTTTGAATTCCAGCTTCATCTTCTACTAGTTGTTTCACAAGTACAAGGTGCTTGACGGCTCTGGGCCTCAGAGCCTGACTTAGTAAAGGACAATGGAAATGAATGATTCATAGGGCTGCTGCGATTCAGATCATGAAAGCAGAAAGCCCAGTATGGTGCCTAGCATGGTAGATGATAAAGAAGATGTTATCATTCTTAGTCTAAACATTTTTTTTCTTTTTTTTGTCTTCAAAAGAAATACATTTAGTGGAGCACTTACAACAAACAGACCACTATAATCTTTCAGAAATTAAAGGGTGGACTCCTTCCCTGTTATCTTGCTGTTTTCAAACTAAATCATTCATGGAACAATCAACCAAAAAATGTATACATTTTAATGAATTGAACATTAGAGGTGAGTCACTGTACTTGACACATTGATTATTCGTCACCTACCAGATTCTGACATTCAAAATCATTTCAATTTCTTTCGCTAGTTTCTCTTCTTCCAAACATAAAATTAAAGCATTTGACATGTCATCTCAGTTGCCTTTTAAAGTCTTCCCGATCAAAGGCCTTTCTTCTGTACTTTCTATGCCCGTTAAGTCCCACTCTAGGAAGATGGCCGCGAAGGGAGTGCAGTAACTCCGAGTACTGCGTCACTGTGAGGGAAAATGATGAGTTAGAACGGCTAAAAGCTATCTTGTCAGGAATTTCCAGCAAAATTGGGGTGCTCCAAAACCTAGTGGAAGGACTTTCATCGCACGAGGATCAGCTTCAGGGGCTCAAAAGCGAGCGATTTGTCCGTACGGAGCGCTGATTGTTCGGCAGATCGCCCTGCGGCTGGAGTCTGCGGCGCGCACTGGGAAACGACGGGCTGGTGCCGCAGAGATACAGCGATGCTGATTCTGCGGGCTCCTGCCAGCTAGGCATTTGCTGAGCTCGGAGCTGAATTCTGGGTTGGAGACGGGGAAGGAAACGGTCCAGTTCGGTTCTCCACACCGGTCAGACCACGGAGGAAGCCAGCGGCCACCATCTTGGAGAGCTGACGTCACCATCCTTGTTTTTGACTGATTGCAGCTCTTTCAGCTATAGATCAGGTAATTTCAGGCTGACAATTGTCTGCGTCTCGCAGACAAATTGCTCAGACTTAGTGCTAAATAACACGCGGAAACTGCTTCCTGGAGCCTGCTCCTATCAGAACACGCACCGAGCCCGGAGCGGCGGAGCTCCGACTACCGGAGCTGCTCTGGCCCAGGGCTATAGAACCCGCGGAAACTGCTTCTTGGAGCCTGCTCCTGTCGGAGCATGCACCAAGTCCGGAGAGGCCGAATTCTGGCTCCCGGAACTGCTCTGGCCCAGGGATAAAGATCCCGCGGAAACTGTCTCTCGGTCCGGGTCCTGCTGAATACTGTGAAGGCCAGAGGGGCGGAGCAGAGCCGCCGCCAGAGCCCGGATCAGGTCCAGCGACCCGCAGGCGTGGTGTCGCGTCGCTCCGGCTAGAGCAGGGGCCGAACAGAGCCGCCGCCTGCACCCGGAAGAGGTCCAGCGACCCGCCGGCGTGGTGTCGCGTCGCTCCGGCTAGAGCAGGGGCCGAACAGAGCCGCCGCCAGAGCCCGGAACAGGCACAGCGACCCGCCGGCGTGGAGTCGCGTCGCCCCGGCTAGAGCAGGGGCCGAACAGAGCCACCGCCTGCGCCCGGAAGAGGTCCAGCGACCCGCCGGCGTGGTGTCGCGTCGCTCCGGCTAGAGCAGGGGCTGAACAGAGCCGCCGCCAGAGCCCGGAACAGGCCATGCGACCCGCCGGCGTGGTGTCGCGTCACTCCGGCTAGAGCAGGGGCCGAACAGAGCCTCTGCCTGCGCCCGGAACAGGTCCAGCGACCCGCCGGAGTGGTGTCGCGTCGCTCCAGCTAGAGCAGGGGCCCAACAGAGCCGCCGCCAGAGCCCGGAACAGGCCATGCGACCCGCCGGCGTGGTGTCGCGTCGCTCCGGCTAGAGCAGGGGCTAAACAGAGCTGCCGCCTGCGCCCGGAACAGGTCCTGTGACCTGCCGGCGTGGTTGTCAAAAAACCCCAATTGGAGTAGGGGGAAAGCAGATCCTCCACCCGCGTCCGCAAGGTAGGCAGGCCTGTGACAGTCTGGCAGAACAGCCCCAGCGGCCTGCTGACGTGGTAGACACGTCACACCACTTGGGGGAGGGGCAGAGCAGAGCCGCTCCCCGAGCCTGGATCAGGCCCAGCGGCCCGCCAGCGTGGCAGTCACATCACTCCATTTGGAGTAGGGGCAGAGCAGAGCCGACGCCCGAGCCTGCAAGGTAGACAGACTTGCGACCGACCGGCGGAACAGGCCCAGCGGTCTACTGGTGTGGTAGACACGTCACACAAATTGGAGGAGGGGCAGAGCAGAGCTGCCTCCCGGAGCCCGCTAGGTAGACAGACCCGCGTCCGACCGGCGGATCAGGCCCAGCGGCCTGCTGGTGTGGTAGACACGTAACCCGTCATCCCAATTGGAGTAGGGGCAGAGCAGAGCCTTCTCCCGCGGTCGGTGTAGGCCCAGCGGCCCGACAGCGTCGTAGTCACGTCAACCCAATTGGAGCAGGGACAGGGCAGAGCCGCCACTCGCGCACAGAACAGGTCCAGCGACCTGCCGGTGTAGTAGTCAAGACACCCCAAGTGGAGTAGGGGCAAAGCAGATCCTCCACCCGCGCCCGCAAGGTAAGCAGGCCTGTGACAGACTGGCGGAACAGGCCCAGCGGCCTGCCGGCGTGGTAGACACGTCACACCACCTGGGTGAGGGGCTGAGCAGAGCCGCAGCCCGGGCCCAGAACAGGCACAGCGACCTGCCGGCGTGGTAGTCACGACAACCCAATTGGAGAAGGGGCAGAGCAGAGCCGCCGCCCACGCCTGCAAGGTAGTCAGATCCGCGACTAACTGGTGGAACAGGCCCAGGGGTTCACGGACGTGGTGACGTGGTAGACAAGTCACACCAATAGGAGGAAGGGCAGAGCAGAGCCGCTGCCCGCGCCTCCAAGGTAGGCAGACCTGCGACCGACTGGCAGAACAGTCCCAGCGGCCCGCCAGCGTGGTAGACAGATCACCCCATTTGGAGGAGGAGCAGAGCTGCCGCCCGCCCCTGCAAGGGAGACTTTTCAACTATACAAGAGCAATATAAATATATAGGGGGAAAATTTCAAAAACACAACAGTTTCACTAAGCAGAAAGAAACACGAGCAATATGAAAAGACAAGGAAAGAAAGGACCACAAGCAATGCAGGTCAACTCAACTTTAGAAGAGGTTATAGCTGCAGCAGATGGAATGTCAGATAAAGAATTCAGGATATACATGCTGCAAATGATCTGGAGCCTCAAGGAAGACATTAGACAGCAAAATCAGACAATGAAAGATCATTTCGACCACTTCGACAATGTATTACATAAACAAATCCAAGAAGCAAAAGATCAACTATACAGGGAGATAGAGGTAATAAAAAACAAACAAACAGAAATCCTAGAAATGCAGGAAGCAATAAACCAACTTAAAAACTCAATTGAGAATACTACCAGCAGAGTAGAACACTTAGAAGATAGAACATCAGACAATGAAGACAAAGTATTTCAACTTGAAAAGAACATAGATAGCTCAGCAAAACTGTTAAGAAACCATGAGCAGAACATCCAAGAAATATGGGATAATATAAAGAGACCAAACTTAAGAGTCATTGGGATACAGGAAGGTATAGAGGTCCAAACCAAAGGAATGAACTACCTATTCAATGAAATAATACGAGAAAACTTCCCAGACTTGAAGAATGAGACAGAATCCCAAATCCTAGAAGCATACAGGACGCCGAATGTGCAAAATCATAAGAGATCCACACCTAGACACATTATAATGAAGATGCCCAACATACAGAATAAGGAGAGAATTTTAAAAGCTACAAGAGAAAGGAAGCAAATTACATTTAGGGGTAAACCAATCAGGATAACAGCTGATCTTTCAACACAGACTCTGAAAGCTAGAAGATCCTGGAATAACATATTTCAAAAACTGAAAGAAAATGGGTTCCAACCAAGAATCACGTATCCAGCGAAATTAAGCTTCAGGATGGAAGATGAAATTAAAACCTTCCACGATAAACAAAAGTTAAAAGAATTTGCAACTAGAAAACCATGTCTTCAAAACATCCTCGGCAAAACATTACAGGAAGAGGAAATGGAAAATAACAATGAAAACCAACAGTGGGAGGTAGGACAGTAAAGGGGGGGAAAAATATTCAAAAAGGAAAACAAACCACGTATAGTAACATAAATAAACAATTATGGCTGGAAGAACAACCCATATCTCAATAATAACCCTAAATGTTAATGGCTTAAACTCACCAATCAAGAGACACAGGCTAGTAGAATGGATCACAAAACAAGACCCAACAATATGCTGCCTACAGGAGACGCATCTGATAGGAAAAGACATACATAGACTGAAGGTGAAAGGTTGGGAAAAATCATATCACTCATATGGACTTCGGAAACAAGCAGGAGTGTCCATACTCATATCAAATAAAATAGATTTCAAGCCAAAGTTAATCAAAAGGGATAAAGAGGGACACTACATACTGCTCAAGGGAACCATACACCAACAAGACATAACTATCATAAATATATATGCCCCAAACAATGGTGCAGCTATGTTCACCAAACAAACTCTTCTCAAGTTCAAGAGTCTAATAGACCAACATACAATAATCATGGGAGACTTCAACACACCTCTCTCACCACTAGACAGATCTTCCAAACAAAAGTTGAATAAGGAAACTATAGAACTCAATAACACAATTAATAACCTAGACTTAATTGATATATATAGAATATACCACCCAACATCAAGCAGTTACACTTTTTTCTCAGCAGCACATGGATCCTTCTCAAAAATAGATCATATATTATGTCACAGGGCAACTCTTAGACAATATAAAGGAGTGGAGATAATACCATGCATCTTATCGGATCATAATGGAATGAAACTGAAAATCAACGATAAAAGAAGGAAGGAAAAAACATGCCTCACTTGGAGAATGAACAATTGGTTACTAAATGATCAATGGGTTATAGAAGACATCAAGGAGGAAATTAAAAAATTCTTAGAGATAAATGAATGCACAGACACAACATATAGGAATCTATGGGACACATTAAAAGCAGTTCTAAGAGGAAAATTCATTGCTTGGAGTTCATTCCTTAAAAAAAGAAGAAACCAACAAATAAATGATCTCATACTCCATCTCAAAATCCTAGAAAAAGAAGAGCAAAACAACAGCAAAAGAAGTAGAAGGCAAGAAATTATTAAAATCAGAGCTGAAATTAATGAAATCGAAACAAAAGAAACAATTGAAAAGATTGACAAAACTAAAAGTTGGTTCTTTGAAAAAATAAATAAAATCGACAGACCCTTAGCCATGCTAACGAAGAGAAGAAGGGAGAGAAATCAAATTACTAGCATACGGGATGAAAAAGGCAATATCACAACAGACACTTCAGAAATACAGAAGATAATCAGAAACTATTTTGAATCCTTATACTCCAATAAAATAGAAGATAGTGAAGGCATCGATAAATTTCTTAAGTCATATGATCTGCCCAGATTAAGGCAGGAGGATATAGACAACCTAAACAGACCAATATCAATTGAGGAAATAGAAGAAACCATCAAAAGACTACCAACTAAGAAAAGCCCAGGACCGGATGGGTATACAGCAGAGTTTTACAAAACCTTTAAAGAGGAACTAACACCAATACTTTTCAAGCTATTTCAGGAAATAGAAAAAGAGGGAGAACTTCCAAATTCATTCTACGAGGCCAACATCACCCTGATTCCTAAACCAGACAAAGACACTTCAAAGAAAGAAAACTACAGACCAATATCTCTAATGAACCTAGATGCAAAAATCCTCAATAAAATTTTGGCAAATCGGATTCAAAAACATATCAAAAAAATTGTGCACCATGATCAAGTAGGATTCATCCCTGGGATGCAAGGCTGGTTCAATATACGGAAATCAATTAATGTTATTCACCACATCAATAGACTTAAAAATAAGAACCATATGATCATTTCGATAGATGCAGAAAAAGCATTCGACAAAGTACAGCATCCCTTTATGTTCAAAACGCTAGAAAAACTAGGGATAACAGGAACTTACCTCAACATTGTAAAAGCAATCTATGCTAAACCTCAGGCTAGCATCATTCTGAATGGAGAAAAATTGAAGGCATTCCCTCTAAAATCTGGAACAAGACAGGGATGCCCTCTCTCACCACTTCTGTTCAACATAGTTCTCGAATCACTGGCCAGAGCAATTAGACAGACGAAAGAAATTAAAGGCATAAAAATAGGAAAAGAAGAACTTAAATTATCACTATTTGCAGATGACATGATTCTATACCTAGCAGACCCAAAAGGGTCTACAAAGAAACTATTAGAGCTAATAAATGAATTCAGCAAAGTGGCAGGATATAAAATCAACACGTATAAATCAAAGGCATTCCTGTATATCAGCGACAAATCCTCTGAAATGGAAATGAGGACAACCACTCCATTCACAATATCCCCCCAAAAAATAAAATACTTAGGAATCAACCTAACAAAAGAGGTGAAAGACTTATACAATGAAAACTACAGAACCCTAAAGAGAGAAATAGAAGAAGATCTTAGAAGATGGAAAAATATACCCTGTTCATGGATAGGCAGAACTAACATCATCAAAATGACGATATTACCAAAAGTTCTCTATAGGTTTAATGCAATACCAATCAAAATCCCAATGGCATTTCTTATAGAAATGGAGAAAGCAATCATGAAATTCATATGGAAAAATAAAAGACCCAGAATAGCAAAAACAATGCTAAGCAGGAAGGGTGAATCAGGCGGTATAGCGATACCAGACTTCAAACTATACTACAGAGCAATAGTAACAAAAACAGCATGGTACTGGTACCAAAACAGGCGGGTGGACCAATGGTACAGAATAGAGGACACAGAAACCAACCCACAAAACTACAACTATCTTATATTTGATAAAGGGGCTAAAAGCATGCAATGGAGGAAGGATAGCATCTTCAACAAATGGTGCTGGGAAAATTGGAAATCCATATGCAACAAAATGAAACTGAATCCCTTTCTCTCGCCATGCACTAAAGTTAACTCAAAATGGATCAAGGAGCTCGATATCAAATCAGAGACACGGCGTCTGATAGAAGAAAAAGTCGGCTACGATCTACATACTGTGGGGTCGGGCTCCAAATTCCTCAATAGGACACCCATAGCACAACAGTTAATAACTAGAATCAACAAATGGGACTTACTCAAACTAAAAAGTTTTTTCTCAGCAAAAGAAACAACAAGAGAGGTAAATAGGGAGCCTACATCCTGGGAACAAATCTTTACTCCTCACACTTCAGACAGAGCCCTAATATCCAGAATATACAAAGAACTCAAAAAATTAGACAACAAGATAACAAATAACCCAATCAACAAATGGGCCAAAGACATGAACAGACACTTCTCAGAGGAGGACATACAATCAATCAACAAGTACATGAAAAAATGCTCACCATCCCTAGCAGTCAGAGAAATGCAAATCAAAACCACCCTAAGATACCATCTCACTCCAGTAAGATTGGCAGCCATTATGAAGTCAAACAACAACAAGTGCTGGCGAGGATGTGGGGAAAAGGGTACACTTGTTCATTGTTGGTGGGACTGCAAATTGGTGCAGCCAATCTGGAAAGCAGTATGGAGATTTCTTGGAAAGTTGGGAATGGAACCACCATTTGACCCAGCTATTCCCCTTCTCGGTCTATTCCCTAAAGACCTAAATAGAGCATGCTACAGGGACACTGCTACATCGATGTTCATAGCAGCACAATTCACAATAGCAAGACTGTGGAACCAACCTAGATGCCCTTCAATAGACGAATGGATAAAAAAAATGTGGCATTTATACACAATGGAGTATTACTCTGCATTGAGAAATGACAAAATCATAGAATTTGGAGGGAAATGGATGGCATTAGAGCAGATTATGCTAAGTGAAGCCAGCCAATCCCTAAAAAACAAATGCCAAATGTCTTCTTTGATATAAGGAGAGTAACTAAGAACAGAGTAGGGACGAAGAGCATGAGAAGAAGATTAACATTAAACAGGGACGAGAGGTGGGAGGGAAAGGGAGGGAGAAGGGAAATTGCATGGAAATGGAAGGAGACCCTCAGGGTTATACAAAATTACATACAAGAGGTAGCGAGGGGAAAGGGAAAAATAATACAAGGGGGAGATATGAACTGCAGTAGAGTGGGTAGAGAGAGAAGAGGGGAGGGGAGGGGAGGGGAGGGGGGTAGTAATAGATAGGAAAGGCAGCAGAATACAACAGACCCTAGTATGGCAATATATAAATCAATGGAAGTGTAACTGATGTGATTCTGTAATTTGTATACGGAGTAAAAATGGGAGTTCATAACCCACTTGAATCAAAGTGTGAAATATGATGTATCAAGAACTATGTAATGTTTTGAACAACCAACAATAAAAAAAATTAAAAAAAAAAAAAAAAAAAAAAAAAAAAAAGTCCCACTCTACCATTTCTGGCACATAAAGCAGTCTTAAATAAGGTTCACCAACCGCCTTTGTTGAATCACTAATCCCTGTGCTTTGCAACTATAAGCTTGTGCAAATTGCCAAAGTCAAGATGGACCTTTTCCTCACAGACTAAGAGTTCTTGAGGGCTGAGATCTGTGTCCTGACCTTTTAAACTCCAATGCTTGAAATAGAATAAATACTGCCATGACTTAATGGAAAGGAATAAACTTTGAGGAAAAGGGGTACGGCCAACTGCAATCACCACCAAGAGCATATTTGAATGCTATACAGAAACATTGTCGATGCTCTGCAAAAAATCTATAAAAATGTGGAGTTGTTGAGGAATAGGGGAGATTGTGCTCTTTGCTTCAATGTTCATGTTGATGTGGTAAGAGTTTATAGGTAGAAAAGATGTGCATACCTTAGATTCTCCTAAGGATTATTAATCAGATACAGGTAGGTCCAGAGACAGCATGTAATTTTAACAACTGACCAAGCATGGAATGCTTGGTCAGTTGATACACACAAGACATTTAGAAGCAAGGACAGATATTTCATGGAAACTCAGTAAAAATGAGACCCCTGGGTCAGGCAGCAGTTTGGTTAAGCATTATGAAATAAACCTGTGAAAAGACTGGCACCCAGGCTTGTCCAAGAGAAGTAGAATACCTTGAGGGTTATGAGCTAGAAAGGTAACAGAAACACAAAAGAAATTACACTAGGTGATGATAAAGCTTGAATGTATATGAGGAGATGATGTTTGGTGATATTAAAGCTGGGCCAGAGAGACAAGAAGATTTTGAAAAGATTTAGCCACATTAAAAACTAGGGTGGTGACAAGGCTCTTAGATTGGAGGGATACTCCCTGAAGGCCCCAGGCTGAGAACTGAAATCAAAACAGACGGATGCTTAACATGCAATACTGCCATCAGGAAAGAGGCTAATGAGATTCTGGTCTGCTTGTCCACTGGGCCAGCCATCACAGTGTCACGAGGCAGGGAGGTTGCTGTCCCTCTTATAGCCACTCTTGTGAAACTGCATGTGTGACATGGCATCTGATTCTCAGAGGCTTAATAGTGACACTGTCTACGTAGTCTAGCCAGGCTCTAGCAGAGGGACGAGGTGCTGATTAACTGGCTGGGGGGAGATGCCGTGTTGGAAAACTGCAGAGAGTTAGTGCATATGACAGGAGGCCATGGTCACAAGGGACATGGCAGAGAACAGGAGACACCCATGCCTGCAGGGCTTCTGGATTTGGACTGATGAGCCTGAGGTACAAAACTGAATTGTGCCATGAAGAGTCTGTCATGAAGGGACCCAGCCTAAAATCAGAGTAAAATGTAGGAGATCATGTCTCCCTTCTTTCTTGAAAAAGTGAACTTGTTGGGCTCAAATATTTGGTTTCATATTTTACCAGGCTGCAAACAAAAGAAAAACAAACAAACAAGCAAACAAAAAGGAAATGATTACATGCCTGTTTCTGCCTGGGTGATAAAGTAGTGTAAGAAAACATATTTATTTCATCATCACGTGGCTGATCTTATTCAGGATCTATTCTGAGTTCTCTGGATTCTCCGTCCCTCATGGAAGCAAGTTTTGAATGGATTTGAAAAATTGCAAATATTATACACAAAGGAGGCACTTGTGATGGAAGCATTTCTATTCATTACTTTGCTGGTCAGTAAGTGTTTAGGAGAAGAACTTGATAAGACAATTGGTGGGGAGGATGTGGTCAGTGATAATAAGTAACTTGTTTTCATAAACACAGTGCCAAATCTTGAAAGGGTGATTCCAAATTTTCCATACTATTATTAAGACTGAGGTTAAAATTGTTATACTTTATAGGGGGGTTGTGGATATGTCCACATTCATTATTATTTAGCCATCTGCATGGTTAAAATCATTTTCCTTCAAACTGTCAAGGTGTGAAGGTCAGCACTTCTCATACACAGAGAGATTGGCATGGGGCTGCCATGTTCAGCTGTGCAGACTGTATATTGTATAACTTTGCTACAACATTCATAGATATCTCAATGAGAATAGCATCCTCTAGCATTGTTTAATAAGTGAGCTCAGTTCTGGGAGCAACACTATAATTTTTTTTGCCTGTATTTAAGAATCAATTCAGAGTTTTAATGATGAAAATATTTTCGTTTCATGGATGCGACAAACATGGAAAGTAGTTTATCACAAATTTTTTGAGAGGGTAGCCTTTTTCTTCCATGGAGGTACTTCTCTTCTATGCTTGTTTCTCAAACATGGGGTTGGAAAAAGTGAGTCTAATGTGCAGAAATACAAACATGCATGTAGCATATAGCAGAGGTTGCATTGAAGGGTGGCTCATATTCTGCATATGGAATCTAATTCTCCTTCTCACAAAGCTTTTTTGGGGGAGATATAAAGGAAACCATTTTTTTTAAATTTCCTGGGAAAAAAAATGTTTTCAAGAGAATGGGAGTATTTCATTTTCCTTGATCTGCCTGCCTTTCATTACTATCAGTTGCAAAAACAAATGACAATCTTGTTATGATGCCAAATTGAAGACTGATGTATATTTTGGCATTACATAAATAATTCTTAATGAATCAGGTACTCCTAACAGGCAAGTGTGGGAAAATGTATTTATTTTTGTTTCTTATTTATACCTGTCAGTACACATTCTTAATTGAGTTATTATTCTTCTGCTCTTGAGGTCTGGATTCCCTATCTTTCTGATAATTCCCCCTGCCTTAAATGTCCTCAAGCCTTGAGAGTTAAATAGGAAGTGGTTGAATACTATCTCATCAGTCTAGTCTGAACTACCCAAACTGCACATCTTTGATCATTACTAGTTAGTTTTTTGCAGGGGCGAACAGTCTTGAGTGCATTATACTTTAAGGTAGATTTAAGCTTTGAGAAGCATCAACAAATATAGCTTGATTTTTCTCTACAAAAATGGTATGTCCAGAGAATAACATTCTCCACATTGTTTGCAAAAGAAGTAAGTTGGTCTGATGTGTGTTACTTGAAGAAGTGACAACATTTTCTGAACTCCTTGGTCAAGCATTTTAGCCACTAAGCTTAGGTCCTGAGCATTTAATTTATTTTGCATGTGTCTTGTGTTATTTAATTGCAGTCGTTGACTCCTTGTATATGTGCATGTATCTGAAATCACTATTTTCTTCCCGGTTTTCATATCTCTTTTATTCCCTGGCTTTCAATTACCTTGCTGATTGTTTCCACACTGGACTGTAATAGAAAGAGTCCATTCCCTTACTCCATGGGCAACTGAGACTGAAACTACCAGAACCCATGGGATTCTAGGGGGTGTTCTGTTCAGTTGAGCTGTATTTTTGTTCTTCACAACATTATTATGTCAATTGAGAAAATAGCTTACATGAATTAATCTTTTGAGACTTTGGTTGATTATTGGTAATAATAGCTTATAAAAAGTTTACTTTTCATTCGACACCATTTTGAACAGATTTTAACCTTTTTTTTTCCTATGATTTTAATGTCTTAGTGGAAAAGGAGGACAAATAAACACTGGAAAAGAGCTATAGGAGCAGCAGCTTAGTTACAAAACCGAGAGACAATATGGTTGGATTTAAAAAATTCACTTTGCACACAATTTTCAGGAAACCAATGATTCTGTGTAGAAAGTGAAAATTTCCACCAGTATGTTCTGTCTCCTCTCACTCCCATCATAGGTGGTCTCCCTAGTTTGGGGCCTTGGTGCATTAATTGTACATGTAAGTCCAGCCTGCACTGACATTAAGACAGAAACCTACAAGTCTTTGTTTCTGAACATGGTGATAGGATCTTCCACTCAGGAAGAGACCCTCAGATTTGGAAGTTTTAGAGTAACCATTCTCCTTCCATGCAGCCTGAATATGAAACATGGCGTAAGCTGAAGGGGGGACAACATGGTGATGGATCTGAGTGTCTCCAGCCCACAAATATGTGAAGACATATGTCACCACAACCTGTCTTCAACTGATATGGACTTAACTGCATTTTCACTTAGCTCTTATTCAACTTCTTCTAATTTTGCTAATTAGAGCATTGATACATAGATTGATAAATAGAAGATAAAGAGATAGATATTTGAGTCCATTTTTTGGGAATTCTTCTGGTCTTCTCATAAACATTTCTTCTTAAGAGAAACATTTCCTCCTTGGACAATTGTTTCTCCTAGAATTCAATTATTGTATCCTGTCTCTTATTTGATCTATCATCTATCTTTTGGGCTTTCAGTTTTATTTATTTAATGCACAGATTTGTGATATGTTTAATATTAAAGATTACTTTTTGATTTCTTAAGTGTAATTACGATTTATATTCAATTGCTTTTTGAAATTTTGATTGAATATATGTCATTAAACTTCTTTATTTGTGTTGTTCTATGAAACTTAAATATAAATATGTATTCTTAAAGGAATTTCTGCTTTGAACAGTTATGTCCTAAATATTTGTTTCCTTGCTTATAAAACCTCCTGAGTGCCACTGAGTGGAGCTTAAGGGCTGTGTACTGGAGATTTGGCTAGAGTTGGATATTAATCTATGGATTCTACAGTTCTGCATAGAGCTCCCAGATTTTGAACACCCTGTGTGGATTCCTGCTGCTAGAAAAGATTCAATTCTGCCCAAAGACAAGATCTCACTTATAATCACTTTGATGACAAGCTTTGATCTCATGACATATAGGTTTTTTTTTTATTTTATTTTCCTTACAGAAACCTCCATTTCTTTGTATACACAAAGATTGGCCAATGGATTTAATTGCACATATCCATTAATATTTATTTTCTTTTTTTAATGTATACTTTAAAGTGACTTAAGGTATGTTAGAATAATGATGAAATTATGAGCAAATGTATGTATATATACGTGTGTGTGTGTGTGTGTGTGTGTGTGTGTGTATTCATTTCAGGAGCATGAGGTATCCTCTGCTCTCCTCTACCAACCCAATTTTGTTCCAAACAACAGTCTAATTGTCTTTAACTATAAATGTTCCCATCCCTAAGGAACAGAAGAGCTAGAGAAACAGCAGAATGCTGGAAAAGGCATTGGTATCCCAAGGGATAATTTTTATCTCAGGAGAACTGACCTTTCAGAGAAAGCAAATTAAATTATCTTTCTCATTCTTTACTTTTGCTGTGACATCATTAAAATGCACGTTACATACCAACATTCGTTGTTTTGTATTCATAACCTTAGACTAAAATTAATCAGTTGTCACAGGGACTTAACACATTTGTTAATGTTGCCTAGCCAAAAAATCTGTATTGTTGCAAGAAAATCAGCTTTATGTGTACACCCTTGAGAAAAACAACAGAGGAGAATAAACTGGTGGACACTGAACACTCCTCTCTCTTGTTCAGAGAGCGCAGTCCTCATTCTCTTCTCTAGTGGTTCGGTTCATTCTTCTGGTTTGATGTTCGACATGAAGTTTTGTGGCTCGGAAAATGGAAAGCCTTTGTTTCTAAGTTGGATTAATATAGACTAGATCATACAAGATTTAATATATACATAGATTTAGTTAGTAGTGTTTATTAATCTCCAGTGGAAAGCCTAGACTCTCATCCTGGATTGAGAACATAAGAAGCTCATGAAGAGCAAAACAGGCACAGCAATCCGCAGAGCGGCAGAGCCACCACCCCACGCCTGCAAGGTAGGCGGACCTGCCACCCACCGGCAGGTCAGGCCCAGCAACCTGCGGAGGGGCACTGCTGCCCCACGCGCCTTCAAGGTAGGCGCAATCGTGACCACCGACAGAACAGGCCCAGTGGCCCGCCAGACACATCGCCTTGGTTGGGGGAGGAGCAGAGCCGCCACCAGCGCCTTCTAGGTAGACAGACCTGCAACCGACAGACAGAACAGGCCTTGCGGCCAGCGGAGGGGCAGAGACGCTGCTCGCGCCTGCAAGGTAGGCCGACCTGCGACCCACCAGAAGAACAGGCCCAGAGGCCTGCAGAGGGTCTGAGCAGCTGCTTGCGCCTGCAAGATAGGCGGACCTGTGACCACCGAAAGAACAGGCCCACCGAAAGTACAGGCCCAGCGGCCTGCCAGCATGGTAGGCACATTGCCCCAATTGGAGGAGGGGCAGAACCACCGCCAAAGCCTGCGAGGGAGACTTTGCAACTATACAAGAGCAATATAAATATATAGGGGTACAAATCAATAACACAACAGTTTCACAAGCAGAAAGAAACGCGATCAGTATGAAAAGACAAGGAAAGAAAGGACCACAAGCAATGCAGGTCAACTCAACTTTAGAAGAGGTAATATCTGCAGCAGATGAAATGTCAGATAAAGAATTCAGGATATACATGCTTCAGATGATCTGGAGTCTCAAGGAAGACATTAGACAGCAAAATCAGACAATGAAAGACCACTTCGACCACTTCGACAATGAATTACATAAACAAATCCAAGAAGCAAAAGATAAATTATACAGGGAGATAGAGGTTATAAAAAACAAACAGAAATTCTAGAAATGCAGGAAGCAATAAACCAACTTAAAAACTCAATTGAGAATACTACCAGCAGAGTAGAACACTTAGAAGATAGAACATCAGACAATGAAGACAAAGTATTTCAACTGGAGAAGAACATAGACAGCTCAGCAAAACTGTTAAGAAACCATGAGCAGAACATTCAAGAAATATGGGATAACGTAAAGAGACCAAACTTAAGAGTCATTGGGATACAGGAAGGTATAGAGGTCCAAACCAAAGGAATGAGCAATCTATTCAATGAAATAATACGAGAAAACTTCCCAGACTTGAAGAATGAGACAGAATCCCAAATCCTAGAAGCCTGCAGGACGCCGAATGTACATAATCATAAGAGATCCACACCTAGACACATTATAATGAAGATGCCCAACATACAGAATAAGGAGAGAATTTAAAAAGCTACAAGAGAAAGGAAGCAGATTACATTTAAGGGTAAACCAATCAGGATAACAGCTGGTCTTTCAATACAGACTCTGAAAGCTAGAAGATCCTGGAATAACATATTTCAAACACTGAAAGAAAATGGGTTCCAACCAAGAATTGTGTATCCAGCGAAATTAAGCTTCAGGATGGAAGATGAAATTAAAACCTTCCATGATAAACAAACGTTAAAAGAATTTGCAGCTAGAAAACCATCTCTTCAAAACATCCTTGGCAAAATATTACAGGAAGAGGAAATGGAAAATATCAATGAAAACCAACAGTGGGAGGTAGTACAGTAAAGGGGGGGGGATAATCAAAGAGGAAAACAAACCATGTTAGTAACATAAATAAACAAATATGGCTGGAAGAACAACCCATATCTCAATAATAACCCTAAATGTTAATGGCTTAAACTCACCAATTAAGAGACACAGGGTAGTAGAATGGATCACAAAACAAGACCCAACAATATGCTGCCTTCAGGAGACACATTTGATAGGAAAAGACATACATAGACTGAAGGTGAAAGGTTGGGGAGAAATCATATCACTCATATTGACTTCGGAAACACGCAGGAGTGTCCATACTCATATCAAATAAAATAGATTTCAAGCCAAAGTTAATCAAAAGCGATAAAGAGGGACACTACATACTGCTCAAGGGAACCATACACCAACAAGACATAACAATCATAAATATATATGCCCCAAACAAAGGTGCAGCTATGTTCATCAAACAAACACTTCTCAAGTTCAAGAGTCTAATAGACCACCATACAATAATCATGGGAGACTTCAACACACCTCTCTCACCACTGGACAGATCTTACAAACAAAAGTTGAATAAGGAAACTATAGAACTCAATAACATAATTAATAACCTATACTTAATTGACATATATAGAATATACCACCCAACATCAAGCAGTTACACTTTTTTCTCAGCAGCACATGGATCCTTCTCAAAAATAGAACATATATTATGTCACAGGGCAACTCTTAGACAATATAAAGGAGTAGAGATAATACCATGCATCTTATCTGATCATAATGGAATGAAATTGAAAATCAACGATAAAAGAAGTAAGGAAAAACCATGCATCACTTGGAGAATGAACAATAGGTTACTGAATGATCAATGGGTTATAGAAGACATTAAGGAGGAAATTAAAAAATTCTTAGAGATAAATGAAAACACAGACACAACATATCGGAATCTATGGGACACATTGAAAGCAGTTCTAAGAGGAAAATTTATTGCTTGGAGTTTATTCCTTAAGAAAAGAAAAAACCAACAAATAAATGATCTAATATTTCATCTCAAAATCCTAGAAAAAGAAGAGCAAAACAACAGCAAAAGAGCTGAAATCAATGAAATCGAAACAAAAGAAACAATTGAAAAACTTGACAAAACTAAAAGTTGGTTCTTTGAATAAATAAATAAAATCGACAGACCCTTAGCCACGCTAACGAAGAGAAGAAGAGAGAGAACTCAAATTACTAGCATACGGGATGAAAAAGGCATTATCACAACAGACACTTCAGAAATACAGAAGATTATCAGAAATTATTTTGAATCCTTATACTCCAATAAAGTAGAAGATTGTGAAGGCATCGATAAATTTCTTAAGTCATATGATCTGCCCAGATTGAGTCAGGAGGATATTGACAACCTAAACAGACCAATATCAATTGAGGAAATAGAAGAAACCATCAAAAGACTACCAGGACCGGATGGGTATACAGCAGAGTTTTACAAAACCTTTAAAGAGGAAATAATACCAATACTTTTCAAGCTATTTCAGGAAATAGAAAAAGAGGGAGAACTTCCAAATTCATTCTATGAGGCCAACATCACCCTGATTCCTAAACCAGACAAAGACACTTCAAAGAAAGAAAACTATAGACCAATATCTCTAATGAACATAGATGCAAAAATCCTCAATAAAATTCTGGTGAACCGGATACAAAACATATCAAAAAAATTGTGCACCATGATCAGGTAGGATTTATCCCTGGGATGCAAGGTTGGTTCAATATACGGAAATCAATAAATGTTATTCACCACATCAATAGGCTTAAAAATAAGAACCATATGAACATCTCGATAGATGCGGAAAAAGCATTCGACAAAGTACAGCATCCCTTTATGTTCAAAACTCTAGAAAAACTAGGGATAACAGGAACATACCTCAATATTGTAAAAGCAATTTATGCTAAGCCTCAGGCTAGCATCATTCTGAATGGAGAAAAACTGAAGGCATTCCCTCTAAAATCTGCAACAAGACAGGGATGCCCTCTCTCACCACTTCTGTTAAACATAGTTCTCGAATCACTGGCCAGAGCAATTAGACAGACAAAAGAAATTAAAGGCATAAAAATAGGAAAAGAAGAACTCAAATTATCACTATTTGCAGATGACATGATTCTATACCTAGCAGACCCAACAGGGTCTACAAAGAAACTATTAGAGCTAATAAATGAATTCAGCAAAGTGGCAGGATATAAAATCAACATGCATAAATCAAAGGCATTCCTGTATATCAGCGACAAATCCTCTGAAATAGAAGTGAGGACAACCACTCCATTCACAATATCCTCAAAAAAAAAAAAATACTTGGGAATCAACCTAACAAAAGAGGTGAAAGACTTATACAATGAAAACTACAGAACCCTAAAGAGAGAAATAGAAGAAGATCTTAGAAGATGGAAAAATATACCCTGTTCATGGATAGGTAAAACTAACATCATCAAAATGGCGATATTACCAAAAGTTCTCTATAGGTTTAATGCAATGCCAATCAAAATCCCAATGGCATTTCTTGTAGAAATAGAGAAAGCAATCATGAAATTCATATGGAAAAATAAAAGACCCAGAATAGCAAAAACAATGCTAAGCAGGAAGTGTGAATCAGGCGGTATAGCCATACCAGACTTCACACTATACTACAGAGCAATAGTAACAAAAACAGCATGGTACTGGTACCAAAACAGGCGGGTGGACCAATGGTACAGAATAGAGGACACAGAAACCAATCCAAAAAATTACAACTATCTTATATTTGATAAAGGGGCTAAAAGCATGCAATGGAGGAAGGACAGCATCTTCAACAAATGGTGCTGGGAAAACTGGAAATCCATATGCAACAAAATGAAACTGAATCCCTTTCTCTCGCCATGCACAAAAGTTAACGCAAAGTGGATCAAGGAACTTGATATCAAATCAGAGACATGGCGTCTGATAGAAGAAAACGTTGGCTATGATCTACATACTGTGGGGTCGGGCTCCAAATTCCTCAATAGGACACCCATAGCACAAAAGTTAATAACTAGAATCAACAAATGGGACTTACTCAAACTAAAGAGTTTTTTCTCAGCAAAAGAAACAATAAGAGAGGTAAATAGGGAGCCTACATCCTGGGAACAAATCTTTACTCCTCACACTTCAGACAGAGCCCTAATATCCAGAATATACAAAGAACTAAAAAAACTAGACAATAAGATAACAAATAACCCAATCAACAAATGGGCCAAGGACCTGAACAGACATTTCTCAGAGGAGGACATACAATCAATCAACAAGTACATGAAAAAATGCTCACCATCTCTAGCAGTCAGAGAAATGCAAATCAAAACCACCCTAAGATACCATCTCACACCAGTAAGATTGGCAGCCATTAGGAAGTCAGACAACAAGTGCTGGCGAGGATGTGGGGAAAAGGGTTCACTTGTACATTGCTGGTGGGACTGCAAATTGGTGCGGCCAATTTGGAAAGCAGTATGGAGATTTCTTGGAAAGCTCGGAATGGAACCACCATTTGACTCAGCTATTCCCCTACTCGGTCTATTCCCTAAAGACCTAAAAAAAGCACACTATAGGGACACTGCTACATCCATGTTCATAGCAGCACAATTCACAATAGCAAGACTGTGGAACCAACCTAGATGTCCTTCAATAGACGAATGGATTAAAAAAATGTGGCATTTATACACAATGGAGTATTACTCTGCATTACAAAATGACAAAATCATAGAATTTGGAGGGAAATGGATGGCATTAGAGCAGATTATGCTAAGTGAAGCTAGCCAATCCCTTAAAAACTAATGCCAAATGTCTTCTTTGATATAAGGAGAGTAACTAAGAACAGAGTAGGGACGAAGAGCATGAGAAGAAGATTAACATTAAACAGGGATGAGAGGTGGGAGGGAAAGGGAGAGAGAAGGGAAATTGCATGGAAATGGAAGGAGACCCTTAGGGGTATACAAAATTACATACAAGAGGAAGTGAGGGGTTAGGGGGAAAAATATAAGGGGGAGAAATGAATTACGGTAGAGGGTGTAGAGAGAGAAGAGGGAAGGGGAGGGGGGAGGGGGGATAGTAGAGGATAGGAAAGGCAGCAGAATACAACAGACACTAGTATGGCAATATGTAAATCAATGGAGGTGCAACTGATGTGATTCTGCAATCTGTATACGGGGTAAAAATGGGAGTTCATATCCCACTTGAATCAAAGTGTGAAATATGATATATCAAGAACTATGTAATGTTTTGAACAACCAACAATAAAAATTAATTAAAAAAAAATAAACCAAGAAGATAACACAATCAAAAATAAATAAATAAATAAAATTAAATTAAAAAAAAAGAAGCTCATGAAGATTCATCAATGGGTAAGTCCAAGTCACTGCCACTGAAAAGCTTATAGTCTTGCCAGGAACAAGATGAGTAAACAGTTCATGGCACAAAGTCTTAAGTGCTCTGAAAAGGGAAAGCATATTCCCCTTGGAAGAGGCTCATGAAACAAAGGAAGGAATTCCTGAGTTGATTACATAAGCTGCATCCTGTGCAGTCTCTACAGGTCAGGGTAGCATGAACAGAAGCCAGCCTGTGGAAGACATTGCGAAATGCCCTGATGGACGGGGAGAACAGCAGGGATAAGGACCAGAGAGGTTGTGCTGGAGGTGGATGGCATTCTGGGTAGAATTGGAACCACTGGAGAGTTGTAGGGAAGAGCAACATCTGATCTGATTTGAATTTTAGAATGTCCTCTAGCATCAAGAAGACGTTTGTTGGAGAAGAACACAAAACCAATAATTGATCCTGTATATGAGAGATCAGGGCAATGTGGGCCCATTTGAAGAAAGTGAAGTTGTGGTACACAGGTGTTAAACACAGGACATGTTAAGGAGGAAGAACAATGAACATTACTGGATGGCCGATGAGCTGGCCAAAGAGTCAAATGTGAGAAAAAGGTTGTGGCTGCATTTTATTTTGAGTTCAAGAAAAGAAAGTTCAAGAAAATTTAAAGTCTCGATATTTTCAAAGAATTTCACGTTGTAGAAGTAACTGAACTTGTTATTATCTAAATATCCGACAATGTCATTTATTAACCATGTGACTATCAAAAGTTACATTCCACATTAAGACACTACAGTATAGAAAATAGGCTACATTGAGCAATAACCTAAAAAAATAGTAAATATTACTATAAAATGACTAGTCTTGTTATTAAGAAAATGACACTATTTATATGTTAAGCAATTAAAGCAAAATAGTTAATTCATTTCAAAACTTTTTTCTTTAATAAGTCACTGAGAGAAGACTCATTGTGTGGTGCAGTTAGGAAAATGTTCAGAAAAATGCATGCTTCAGAATATCTCTGGGAAATAGATTATTCACCTGTCTAGGTCAATATTTGATCACTATTAGTCAATCAGTTCTTTTTTATTTATGTCAATAAGAAAAATGTTTTAGTAACTTAGAAAAGTAATCACATTATAATGTTAATTTTAAAAAGTAATACAGTTTTAAATTTCTAACTTCTCACTTAACAGATATAGATAAGTTTACAAGCATGTGTCAATGAAAAAGTATTATATATGTTTTTATTAATTTATATAAGCAGAGACGAAATCAAAGATGGAAAGGATATCAAAATCTTCACTGTGGTTACCTGTTAACTCTAACTGAACTACAAGAGAGTTTTATTTATTTGAATATGTGTTTATTTTTTACTTTAAAACATTTAATTGACAAATAAGATTGTACATATTCAAGATCTATAAGGTGATGATTTTATATATGTATACATTGTACAGTGATTACCACAATCAAGTTAATGTACAAATCCACTGCCTGATAGTTACACTTTGTATAAGTGTATGTGTCATGAGTGAGTGGAAGATCTACTGTGTTAGCAAATTTCATATATAAAACACATAATTATTAGTTACATGTCACCAGGCAGTACATTAAATTCCCAGAACCAGTTTGCTTTACAACTTAAAGTTTTACTCTTTGACTGACATTTTTTAAAATTTTTCCCACTGCACCCCTGGTAACCACTATTCTATTCTGCTTCTATCACTGTGAAATTTTTCAGTATAATTTCACATGTAAGCTAGATCATATGATATTTATCTTCCTGTGGTGGCATGTATAATATAGCAAAATTTCCTCTGGGTTCATTCATATTGTTGCACATGGCAGACTTTTTGATGTACAAAGTTCCATTGTATATTCATCCCTCCATCCATAAGTATGTGTTGACTATTCATATCCATTCATGGGTATGTCTTGATATCCACATTCATTCATGGGCATGTCTGAACTATCCATATCTTGACTGTTTTGAACAATGTTGCTATGCAGGTGGTTGCAGATACCTCTTCAATATACTAATATCATTGCCTTGGGATATACACCCAGAAATAGTTATTTTCTTAAATTACTGAGCAAGATTTATATATTTTTTTCATAATGGTACTATCAATTTACATCCCTCCAACAGGATACAAGGATTCTCTTTGTAACTTTTCTAAAATGTTGTCTTTTTGATAATAGCCTTCTAGAAGTGATAACTCATTGTGGTTCTGAATAGAATTTTTCTGATCAGTGGTTATGTTGACATTTTTATATATTTATTGGCAATTTATGAATCTTCCTTGGAGGGGGAAAACGTCTATTCTGGTCCTTTTCCAAGGATTTTGATTTGGTTATTTATTTTTGCTCTGTGGTGTGTGTCCCTTTTGTATTTTGGACATGAATCTTGTAATTGATCTAGTGTTTGAAAGTATTCTATTCCATTCTGTAGGTTTTCACTATATTGATTGTCTGTTACACAGAATCTTTTAATTTGGTTTATCACATTTGTTTATTTATATTTTTATTGCTTTTGTGCTGTTGGTATCATATCCAAAATGTCATTACTAAAACCAATGCCAAGGAAAATTTTTTCTATATTTTCCTCTAGTTATTATCATTTTAGATCTTACATTTAAGTTTTAAACCATTACTTTTTTTTGTAGTTTGTGCAAGACAAAAGTCCAAGACCTTCATGTTAGTTGTGGATAGCTCATTTCCCTAACACCATTTATTGGGAATAATTGACTTTTCCTATTTATTCTTGTCAAAGATTAGCTGAGCATATATATGTAGATTTACTTTCAGGCTCCTTATTCTGTTCCTTTAGTCTATGAATTTATGTCCATACCATACTGTTTTGGTTACAGTAGATTTGTAAGATAGTTTCAAATCAGGGAGAATGACTCTTCTAGTTTTCTTCTTCAAAATTACTTTGGCTCCTCAGGTGTTTTTGTGTTGCATAAAAATTTTTAAGATTTGTTGTTTTGGTGAAAAACTCCACTGAGATTTTTGTAGGTGTTTTATTGCATATGTGGATTTGTCTAGGTAGTGTGGACATTTTAATAGTTTCAATTTTAAATGTGATATATTTTTTCATTTATTTATTTCATCTATTTTTCTTTTCCAATATCTTAAAGTTTTCAGTATATGGATCTTTTACCTTCTCAGTTAAATTTATTCTTCAGTATTTTATTCTTTTTGATATTATTGATAATGAGATTATTTTATTAATATCTTTCTTCCAATTATTCATTGTTAGTGTATACTGGTGAAGCTTTAAAAAATAGTTGAAAGCTTTTCCTCTGGGATCAGGAATAAGAAAAAGGTGTCCCTCTCTGCCTCTGGAAGTTCCAGCCCATGCAATTAAATAAGAAAAACAAATAAAAGCCATCCAATTTGAAAAGTGAGATATTAAATTATCTTTGTTTGTAGGTGACATACTCCTATATATGTAAAAAACACTAAAGACTTCACCAAAAAATAAAAATAAAATCTTTTAGAAATAATAGACTCAGTAAAATTATAGAACAGAAAAATAAGCATTCTAAAAATCAGTTGCATTTCTATACACTCAGTTCTTTTCTATGCTTGACTATGGTCCTTCCAGCTTATGTTAGTCCTTTTAATTTTACTGGATCAGCTCACTTGGATATATTCTTGCTGTATCAAAAGCAGTTATTCCTTATGTAGGGTGGGGTTGATCATTGTGATCTCATGCAGTCTTGTTCTTCAGGGAAAATGATAGTTTTCTTTTTTAGAACTCTGTTTGAAGAACAAGTTGGCATATTTCCTTAATATTTGCATATGCTTTCTAAATATATCTCAGCTAGTCATTGCTAGATTCAGCATGAGAGGGACAAAAATTACCTTTTTAAAATTTTTCTGAAGTTTTTGTTTTTCCTAATTTTAATGTTTTTCTCAGAGAAACAGGTGTAAATTTTTGCTTCATGCACCACATTATCCATGTAAACATAAATATTTTTATTGCAGTGGCTGAATATTTCTGATTCAAATAAATATTTGTCTCCGCTTTCAATGGAAACCTAGAGCAAAATAAAGGACCTGACCTGCCTAAGTCACATGGCACTTAAATTTCAATATTTAATGATCAAATAATCAGAACACACTTGGACTTGGCAAATTGCACCTCTATTTTTATTTCTAGTGCCTCCAGCCTTTTCCTTCAAGGGAGATAGTCAGCCCATCCATGTTTTCCTGTATATTTTATTGTATGATCAAACTTACTCCCAGGAATGGAGCTTGTCTAATTTAGGTATGTATTTCAGACTATGTAGTACAACTCTCTGGGAGGTTTTTATTTTAAGACTTCTCTGTTTTTGTGAAATAGAAGGTGTTGTTCCCTGTAAAGGAATGCAGGCACTGGCAAGCAGGTGGTATAGCTCATTGGGGAAATAGTAGTGATCTTCCCCAGAGCCCTTTAAATGCTTCCATAGAGTCTCAGTCTATTCTGCCTCTATATAAAGCAACTGTACATCTGAATAATGACTCAGTTCTTCCCTCCAGCTGTTAATGTTGGCGACCCACAGAGTCTGAATTTAGAATCCAATGCAAACTCTGAGGCTACATCTTTCATTGTAGATAATATGAGCACTGTGTCTTAGGCTTTGTGATCAGACCTGGACTCAGAACCTGGATTTTGGTGCAGTGTTTCCTGGGAAACCTTGTGAATTATGCTGAGCCTTTGTATCCTTTGCAGTGTGGGGGTGTCTACACCCTATCTCAAAGAGCTGTTATAAGGGTCAAGTAAGTAAGCACCAGTTTCCATTTTAGCATAGCACCCAGATTTTAGGGAATTATTAAGCATCCTTTCCATTCTACTACTTTCTAAGACAAAATCTCTGAGATTTGTATATGTTTTTATTCTATCTTCTGGTCATTGTCTCAGTCTTTGAAGTATGAAACAATACTTGGTTGAAGTAGTGGTGATGTATGTAAAAATGATCACAAGTGACTGTAATTTGTAATGACCGTGATATGAGACACAGCCTTGCTGGCAAACTGCCATTTATACATCTATGATCAATCTCTGGCTTGCCCCAAAGAGTGACATTTATTCAGATACTTGATATACATTTAAAGGACCAAGCATACAGATTTACTAGTGAATTCATATATTTGTCTTTATAAACTGTCAGCAACTGCCAGGATCCTCAAGGATATCTGGTCTACCTGCATAGCTTTAGTCACAGCAGTATGCTCTGACCAAACTCTAGTCAAGATTCTACCTAGCAGAGAGATGGATTGTGATGGACACCATCTGAGCATCTGTCTTTCTCATCATATTCAAGTATATGTAAAAACAGCTTTATGTATATCTTACCAGAAAGACCTAGCATAAAATCAAAATTAGAAATGTAGTAATTGCACTCAATGAAACAAGAACATCACAGTGTTAAATAATGTAGACTTTCCTCTTAGTCCAGAAGATTTCTTGAAACTGCTTATGATAGGACAAAATCAACTTTAACTTCTTTTCCATGCCTATGACTATAGAATAAAGGAAGATGGCAACATTGTGAGATTTGCATTTCAATTACATGTTTGAGATAGTGTTTTGGATGGTGAATTTATGGATGAAAAGAATTCACAAGTGAAAAGGATGACATTCAACAAAGGTACAGTGCACATGTATCGAAGGCAAAGACATAATAACAAAAAGTTGTGCTCACCCAACTCCTCTTGTTTTATGGCTCTAAGTTGTGTGTGTGTGTGTGCATGTGTGTGCGTGCATGTGTGTGTGTGTGTGTTCACATACATTTACATGTGCAAGTATCTTCTGCAGGAATCCAGAGTGTCCACCTATGTACAACAACCATCCTGCAAACATTTGCTTTCTTAAATTTACCCCACCTCACTGAAATGAGTATTTAAATTATTCAGCATCTAAAAGCACTAAAATGCACGTGGGCCCAGTTGGCAGTTATTTTATGCCTATTAGGCCCTGCAGCCCACAATAAAGAAGGAGGGAGCTGGGCTTCTGCCAGCATCACAATGGCACATTGTTCACACATCAAAAGCTGTACAACAGAGACAGTTGATGTTTATGAGCTCCTGTTTGCATGATGCCACTTTGGTAGAATAGTGCTGAGGTTTCATTGGAAGGAAGAGGGAATGGAATGTGTGGAATTTTTGATGGTGAATTTTAGCCTCTCTCCTCATAAGAGCTAAGGGGTATGATGTTTAAAATGATCCTGTCTGAAATTTAGATAACAATTGACTCTCTCCACCCTTCTCCAGGACAAGTTTATCAGGGACAGATCTCTCCAGAGGGAGAATATTCACAGAATCCCCAGTTTTATTTCTCAAAAAGGACTCTGAATACTACTCAACCTAAGCATGCTTATGTTTAATGACTTTTTATGGAAGTAAATTTGCATTGGATAATATCATGATATAATTCTGTTCTGTAGTTTGCTAACTCTCTCTCATCCAAGGACAGATTTCCAAAAAATCTCACGAAGAAATAAAGTTTGGAAGGAGTTGAGGAGAGGAGGGACAATCTAGTCTTCTTGGCATTTCTTGTTGGGCAAAACCAAGGGCAAGTGAATGCCATTAGAATTTACGACCTTGGGATGAAATATATTAAAAGAGCAGTGTGCATGTGCGTGTACACACTGTGGATACAGCGAGAGTTCGAGTATTTACTATCAAGTCGTCATTGATGCATTGCAGTTTATAGAGTCAAATTCATCATTCATACAAATCATATACTTGTACAAATTGGACAAAGTAGGGAGAAGAGCCACAAAAATGATTGAAGGGATGAAGGCCCTAACATACGAGGTGAGATTAAAAGAACATAGTAGTGTGTGTAGCTCTGTGGAGCTACTGCTAAAAAGCTATGGTATCACAGCCTCTGCCGCAGGGCTGTAAACCCCCAAAGAGGAATTTGCAGGGTAGTAAAAGGGGCATTACTGAGAAGGAAATGAGCAGAGAGGAGTTGTCTGCATATCAGGGAAAAAAGTTTGTTGGAGTGGAAGCTATTAGGCAGCAGAATTACCTCCCCAGGGAGACAGTGGAGTCTGTGACCCCATTACAGGGGACATAAAGCCTGGCCGGATGGTCCAGTTCCCCAATATGCTATAGGGAAGGCCTCCTCCTGGGCCCCTTGGAGACCTGGAGGGGTTGGAGCCAGGAGCGTGACTCCTTCATATCTTACCATTTATGGTTCCAGTTTTGTGCTGAGATGAATACTTAAAGCAGGATGCCCCAGCTACCTGGATCTGATGCCAAGGTTAGATTTTATAATTGTCTGATACATAACTTAGGCATTATCAGACTGTCTTTTTCTAAACCTTTGATATATTGAAATGAAATAAAACCTCTAGGTTGCTTTGGAAACTGCATCATTTGACGCATACTTTAATCTGGAGACATTTCCCCAAATATTTTTTAAAATGTGCATGTATGTCCTGTGGGGAGTTGGGTAGAAAATGAACCTGTTTGAACTACAATTCATCTCAAAGTTAACTGTTTTTATGCAGCCTGTGTTCTGGGTGTGCTAGCTAAATCTGCAGCATTGCTAATGGAATATTAATATATTCTTACTATGAGGACAGATTAAGGCTTGAAAGGAAACAAAAATAAAATAGAATATAAAGGAAAGAGCAAATGAAAGGAATTTGAGCCAGTTGGATTGCGGGGTCTCACCATAACCCCCTGGGGGAAGGACAGGGGGGAAAAGAGAGGCAGTGCTTTCTCTTTATCTTGTGAGCAATTACTGGCAATTTGTTCTGGCCAGTAAAACTTCTGATATTATCATGGTTGATGAGTAATTTATCATCAAAGTTTAATGTGAAAACAGGTGACTGTGTAATCACCAATCTAGGAACAGAAATAGAATCGTTATTATTTCTGCCTGAAGAGAGAGATTTTTTTTTCTGTCAATTGACTTAACGGCCAAAAGGTTGTTCATCATATCACCATGAATTATAAAACCTCTATTAAATATTCATAAAAGTTTTGAAATGAATGTGTGATAGAGACGAAAGCCAGGCTAATTTAAATACCTACCAGACCTATCTTAATTACAGAGGTAAAATGAGATATAAAAATTATAGCAGCAAGGAAAGAAAAATAAAAACTTGAAACAGTTCATTCCATACATTATAGAAAACGCCTTTGTAAGCCACCATACACAAAGCCTGGAGCTCTGATTTCCATTTCCTTAAAGCATTGCTCAAATGGAGATGGCCATGTTTTTCTTTTAAAGGGAGTGGAAAGGGGCATCACTGGGACTTAGGCCATATGATGTTTGCTTTCTGTCCGAAATGTAAATAAAATTGTCAACTGTAGGACATTCCTTTGCCCCCACTGAAATTCAAAATTAAGTGGGACCTAGTAGAAGGGTGATAGAAAGGAATCCAGTGAAATTTTCCTCTCATTGTTCATACCATGATTTGTGTGGATCTCATGGGCTTGTAAAAATGACACCTGGGGGTGATTTTTGTTTATTTATTTTTTTAAGCTTGGATTATCATAACCTCTTCTGTCATCTTAAGAAAAACATTCTCACGAAGTGGTCGGATAATCCTAGGAGAATTAATCCGATTATAGCCCAGCTATAATCACATTCCTAACTAACAGCAAACATAACTTGTTAAGCAAAGGCATTTCCTGTGCCTTCTGAAATCAGCCTAATGGATCTGCAGTTAGAACTAGTACAGTCCATGTTTAGGTAAATGTGGAACTTAACATTAAGGGCTATAGTGAATGTGTGCATTGTTCATTAAGACACAATTGGAATGTGACTCAAGGTGATTCTGTATCCTCAAATACATTTTCTCTGAATGTAGGACTGTTGATGGTCAAAAAGAGGAAAGGAGAAAAGGATACTGTGGGGGAGTGGGCTGTGTTATATATCATGATAGACTCTCAGGTTAAAAGTCAGGTTCCAGCTGGCTTGACCTTGAGAGCCATGCTTCACCTTGCAGAGTCCCAGTGCCTGCATCTGTAAAACGAGGGGATTAATTTGGTGGTGGCTAAAGACCCATCCAACTCTAAAATTCTGTGAGTCTACAATTATAAATAGGATGATAAGATGCTCTCTGGCTCTTAGGCCGCCACCCAGGAGAATGAATTCCAGTTTTAATTTCCTTTTTGGTGATAGGAAATCTGAAGACAGGCAAGGTTAAATGACCCACCCGGAGGCCCAGAGCAATCAGCAATGGAATCACAGCCTCAGCTCACAGCCCGGCGTCCTTGCTTCCAGTTCCGTCATTTATTGAGGCCAGATCTTTTTAGGTTGTTTGTTAGCATCTTATTGGCTTATTCATATTGACATACAGGATGATACCATCAATTTGGCAGCAATGTTCTTCCTCATTATATATATATATATATATATATATATATATATATATATATATATATATATATATATTGCCTCCCCAATGTAATTTAAGTTCCAGGAGAAAATATGACTAGGAAACCACTGGGGGGCTTCTTAAAATGTATAATTGGTGAAGTGCATTTCTCTCTTCCTTCCCCTTCCTTCTCTTCCTCTCTTCATATTCACTTAATTTAGCCAATCATTTTGTTTTTTTCTACCCCTTTGTCTTACTTTTTCACCAATCAGCTAGCAGCCTTCCTAAGAATTGCTTTAGCTTCTCTGATTATTTCTCTTTACCAAAGCAGTTACTGGGTGCTTCCCAGAGCCAACCAGTGACTCACTTTATCTCTGAGGGTGCCTCAATATGCTAAAGACTAAAAGCTATCACAGAGAAGCCCAAAGTCTACTAGTGCTAACAATCAGCTTCTAATATCTTGTATAAACAATCATACTCTTAGCCAGATTAATCCTAAGCCAGAATTCTATTTTTTTTTTCCACGATGAGTAAGTTCAACTACAAGGTGAGATTTTTGTCCTAGGTCAGAGTGCAATAAGGGGAAGAAGCAAAGGAATGGAGTAGAAACAGAAAAAGAAGGCAATAAAGAACATCACAAGAGTACAGAGGACAGATTTTGTGATGATAATGGCTCTTTGATGTTTGGTAGGTGCAGAATGTGAATATGGCTGCACCACTCAGTTTTCCAGTCTTCTAAGGAGTTGCTCTAGAAGTGAAATTACAGTTGTCAGAAAATTTCATGTAATGTTTCTTTTAGAATAGTCTTTATTTTATACACACTCATGTACCAGAGTAAGATTTCAGAACCTAATTGGATGGCTGGAGGAAGAACTTGATATATGTCCTTTAATAGGTAATGTTAAAGTTACCCACTGCTGTGTAATACCACTCCAAAACTTAGTAGTCTAAAACAGCAACTATTTTCTTATTTTCTGATTATTCTTAATGGAATGTGGTTTGTTGTATTAGTTACTGTAGACTCATCTGAGCAATCCTCTGTTCCCTAACATATCATGGGATCTGTAGTCATCTGAGGCCCAGCATCTCTGCATCTTCCAAGATGGTTCACAACATGGTACACAAGTAATGGTTGGTGCTGGTCATCTGGTTAAATACCAGATCATATTTCTTGTCCACATGGACTGTCCAGGTAGATTTGGAGTCGCACAGCATGAAAATGGATTAAGAGAGCACCAAGGTGGAAACTCTGTCTCTCCTCAGGCTTGAGTCTTAAACTGTCAGAGTACCACTTCTATCCCACTGCTTTGGTTAAATCAGGTTACCAGCTCAACCCAGATTCAAGGGTGGGGGGAAACCATAAATGGTGTGAGGAACAATTAATTTGGGTACAAGAAAATGATGACCAACTATAGAGAGTTAATGCAAAAGATAAACATGAGATTTGTAGTCAGAGTAGGAAGCTGTTAGACAAAATTGTGAAAAAGCTACATACCAATATCTCTATAAGATAATACTGTAACCAACATAGACAGTGTTAGTACCGAGAATACTTTTCTCCTGATGAATAGCATATTGGCAGAAATTAGAATTTTCTTAAATCAGATCTTCTTGACACTTCTGACTTGACTTGTCAACAAACAAATGGTGTCAAAAGCAAGACAAGTGTCTGGGTATACTACTTTTTTGTGAATTTATTTCTTATCAATAAGGGTTAGCCACGTATCAATGTTGGATTCAACAGAATCTTTGCATGTAAATGTCTTCTTTGACTCAGCTAGACAAAATTTATATTATTGTTTTAAAATAGTTTAACGTTTTAATATGGAGTGGTAGCCCAAGGGGAGGGTGGGTAAAATCAGTAGGGATAATGATCTGGGCTTAATTTAGGAGAATCCTCTCTAAAGATTAGATTATTCTTTAACAGAATGAGGTTTGCTGTAGTAGTGAGACCACCATCATTGGAATTATTTAAGCCCTATCCAGGTTTCATCAATAATTACGTCTAAATCTATTTTTTTTTATTGAGTTGACTAATGTTTGGATAGCCTGAGCTCAAATATAGAATTTTTGAGGCAATTTTAATCAGAAGCCAAAGCAAAATAATGTTGCATTTATTTATTTATTTGTTTAATCTTTAAAAAGAACTAGAATTACCAATGGTAATATTACCAATATTTGGTGTCTCTGTAATAAAAGTCAAAAGCAAAAAAATAAATAAATAACAATTATGAATGAGTTCTGGAAAGGTTTTGATCTTCATATGACACATGTTCTTCCAAATAAAGGCAGTGTCTGCATGACAAGAAAAGCATCACTTGATGCACAGACTCCAAATTCCAGTCAAACAGCTTGATATTTTGGTTGCATGATACCAAATAACCAGGATGAGTGGCTGTCACTTGAATTTCTCTAAATAACTTGAAAATCCTTTGCTTCTTGTTTTTCATTTTAACTTCTCAGATGGGTTCTCAACAGGAGTGGGGAGATACTAGGGATCCTCGGTTCTAAGTACAAGGTAGGAATCAAACTACTCACTCTGATCCAGCCCACAAGCCACAAGACACCCACCAGAGTGCATTTCCCCCTCTTAGAGCACTTTAGGGCAAGGAAGAGCCCACTCTTCAAGGACACGTTGTATTTAACCAAGATAGCTTTTAACTGGCAGTTTCTGGAAATGCCTTGCTAATGCTCTTTGTGGACTCGTTCTTCCTGCAGGTAAAGACAGCTGTGTCCACGTGCATAATTTGGCTTAGAAAAACATAGTTGAAAAATACATTTGGCAATTGGCTACTAATTATTTTTTTGAAAGAAGAAAAACTTTATTCTTTTCTTCTATTTGTAAAATTCCGCTTTTGAGGATGTAATTTCTGTTCATGTAAATATATGGCTTGCTATTTAAATGACTTCCTCTGAGTGTCTATTTAAAGTTATTTGGTAATGTTGGTTTGTCATCTGAGTCAAAACTTTATTTTATCTACACATTTCTAAAACGTGGATAAGCAGCAGGTTGTCCTCTCTCTGTACAAAGCATTTCTTAAAGTCTACTCTGAAACACTAGGTGGGATCATTTTATTGCAAAAATGATGAGTTGAGGGTTTGGAACAGGAGGGTGTCCGAATTTATGACCATTCATTTTCACTACCTGTTTCCTCCACAGAGGTCTTTTATCAGCAGCCTTGAGGATTGGCAGCCCAGGCAGCTCAAAAGGTACCCAGCACTCCCAAGAAGGGAGGAAGCTGATGTTGAGGGAATGCAGTGTGGACCTGCATTATGACCTGTGCTCCATACAAACCCCTGGCATAAATTGCCATAACCACCATATTTATATTGCATGTGCCAGGTGAGTAAAGGGAGATAGGAGAGCTCAGTGACTTGCCTAAAGGCACACAGGCACTAACAATACCATCTCTCTCTTTCTCTTCTGACTACCTCATTGTTTTATCACTGAGTCCAATTCACTGTTGTCACGATCTTTTTCCTGTTATTTCTAATTCTACCACTTAGGGATATAACATTTCATTTTCTCACCCACACACCTCCAATCTGCTATCTATTCTTACCTCATAATTTTATCTCATGTTTCATGAAGGAATTAGAAAAAAAAATGTCAGACAGGAACTTCCTCAGCCATCCAAGACCAGAATTCTATTATCCTTTTCGAAAGAGGTATGCTGGGAAATTTTTGTTGAGTTACTTTTATCCTTTAATTTATTATTATCACTAAACAGTGCTCAACCAACTAGTACTTTACTGTTTTGAATTTTGGATTATCGCCTTTTTTAAAATTTTTTTTAGCTTTTTATATTCTTCTCATTAGTATTTCCTTCCAAACTGTCCAGTAGGAGAAAAGGAAGGTTATACCTGCAGCCCTTCTCCTGGGGATATAAGTAGAATATGCAGTATTGGGCTTGTGCACTTTTACCTTTTTACCTTTTGCTCATCATAGCATTGTGTGATCAGAATAGCAGTGCTTTTTGGAATGCATTAATGAGTATTTGGATGAGAAATGCATACTTGTTATAAACAATCTTAACTGAAGAGGGCCATACAGAATGGATCACTGACTGTTTCATAACAATCAAAGACACACTATCAATATTTTTTATAGTTAAAAAGTGGCACTGTCTTTGTTTAGACAATGAAATGTTTACAGTTTTCTTTGTAACAAGCTCATGTTAAAACCCATTTCAGTTTTCAAATGTGACTTTTGCCTTGCGGTGATGATAGTAATGCTATTGGATATGGTGAAGAACACCGGAAATGTAGGGCTACTATAAGGGTAAGGAAAAGGTGTTTGATGACTTTGACTTTTCTTGATTTCAGTTTAATGATAAACTCAGGTTACTTGGATAAAGAAAAGTATGAAAAAAAATGAGAGTTGTCTAAACAGGAATAAATTGAACTGTGACATCTTCCAGGGCCAAGAACAATGTGATCCTTATACAGAGGAGAAGCAGGTATTCCCACCTTGACTTTTGCTAGAATAAGAAGAAAACACACAAACAGAAAAAATACCATAGTCTCTGCCTCTTCCCCTTCTATATCAGTTTTATCCCTTCTGCTGGCTAAAAATGAAGTGCTGGTTCATTGTGTTTACTTGTGTTATAAGAGGACTAGGAAAGTTAGGTAACATTTCAGATGTGCTCACTGATAGCTTTATAATGTGTCAATTTGTTAGCATGCATATGTAAATGTAAATTCTAAATTGCATATGTAAGCCAAGCCTTTCTCACAAAATTAACTACAAGGATGCCGGCTTGTATTATCTGTTGCATATTTGTGTGTACTATAAACTGCACAGGCCAATTAACAAATATAAAAGTACATAAGTAATGTCCCTTACCTAATAATTCATTTTATGGAGTGATTCTCTGAATCTCTCTGTGTACTCACTTAGGCAGGACCAGGACAAAACTGCTTAAATGTGAAAGTGTTGTCTTATTAGATACTGAGACCATTTCAGAGCCACTTGAATTCATCTCCTTTGTCCTCTCAGAGGGCTGGAACAATTCAATCACAGATTCTTTAACTCTCGTTCCAACCCCATCACCCATTGATATAAACAGCATTATTTTTATTGGTTATATTATTATTTATTGGTTACTACTTTTCTGTCTTTCTTGCAGTTAAGAAATAGTAGAGAAATTTTTTCTTGTCGTGCAATTTTGCCCCCCTGATAAAGAGAAAAACTCAAAAAGAGACTACTATGCTCAGTCATAGCCTGACTAGATTATAATTCAATGCAATAACTCAGTGGTCAAGTCCCACTGAGTTTCATCCCCAGTACTCTGCGCCAAAAAAAAAAAAAAAAAAGGAGAGCTTATTTGGTAGCTTTCAGTAACATAGTGTTTTGCTGTCATAGGAGAACAAGGAAAGCTTGCCTGTCTTTCCTAGAGGACACAGGTGAGAATCATGCTATCCAGACAATGTTCCTATATTCTCAGGATGATGGGGTAAGACAGCACAAGGTCAAACACCACATACATTAATACATTAGGGAGATACAAAATGAACACAGAGAAAGTGAACCAATCCCTACTTAGAGCAGTGGTATAGTATACACACACAGTCTCTCTTTCTCTCTCTCTCTGTCTCTGTGATACACACACACACACACACACACACACACACACACACACATCTAAGCAATGCCATTCATGACTTAAGGGCTCTGAATTCTGAAACCTAAACCAGCTAAAAGCATTCTAGCACCTACTTCTCATAGCAACCCCATCAGATGTATATATACTAAGAAAAATCCTTCACTTTACAGATGAAAAAAGCAAGATGCAATGAGACTGAAAAATTTATGTAAAAGCACATAATTAATAAATTTTGGAGCTGGAGTTTTAGCCAAGAGCATATGAATCCAGACTTCATGCTCTGCTATCTCAGGAAGTAGATATGTAATGCCTTTCTGGTGATGAGAAAGCAGAGGCTCCAAACCACCCATGAACTGTAAACCCAACTGTGTCTCACTCAAAACTCAAATATCTTGGGCTAGACTCTTGAACTTTTCCACCTCTGACAAAGTTGTTGATTGCCATAATGGAATCAGTACTGATGATACAAGCCAATTGGATGGGGATTTTTACAGGCATCGATGTAAATAATTTTAATAAGAATCAGCTTGTTTCAGTCTTCCCCAAAGTTTTATGAGGTATTTATATTACTGTTTCATTCTTTAAGTAAACACACTCAGGCACAACAAAGTTCGTTCCTACCTTCATTGATGTCCAGAACAATCCTGTTCTAAACAATGGATCCAGGATTTTGTATGTTTTATCTTGAATTTTTTTCTCCACAGCCTAATGACAATAAAACAAGTTCATCTGTATTTTCTTCAGATGAGGAAACTGAAACACATGTTCAGTAACTAGAAGAACCATAGCTCCTAAGTGACAGAGTCAAATTCAACCTAGGTTGTCTAACCCTAAATGTCCTCATTGCTTCACATTTTCATGGACATGGAGCATTATGTTTGGGCATCCTGAAAGCCCATGCCTGAACTTCATGGACCCTCTACCTAGGAGAAAACACACCCCCTTAGCCTCAGCCTGGACAAACCACTGGCAGCTGCAGGGAGCAGGTATGCTGTAGCTGTGCTCATTCTTTCTTGTGTTGACATCCCTAGAGGCCCAGCTTTCAGAGGGAGAGCCCTGAACATGTGCCCCAGTTTTAATCAAGTTGGACGTGTAGGGAGAGAAGCGTTCCCTGTGGCGTTTCTGTATTTCTTTATCGGGCCCCAGGTTACACACAGAATCACAATAGGGGAAGGCACAATTTCTACAGAAGAAAGAAAGAGGGTTGCAGAATTCCTTCCTGCATTTCCAAAGGTCTGTGTCTCTGCTAAGTTTTTATTCTGGTGCTCTTCAGATCTGTGTCAGCTCACCTTCTCTCTGGCAGTTTGGCAGCCAGTATTTACTTTGACAAGACTTTTGGTTTTCCAGTGAGCACAGTGACTTAGTGCAGCAAAAGAAATTTGTGCAACCAACCCCATGCTAATAGGTTTCTAACCGAGTAGGATCCAGGGAATAAACTTCAAAAATTATCTGGTGTGACTGTTGGATCATGCATCATTCTACAATCATAATTATTTTTTGGTGTTTTTTTGGGCAGATTACACAAGAATGGAAAGTTATATCTCAAAGAGTAGAATCCCAAAATATTAAGATACCTTAGAGATGATTCAGTCTTTCACTCTAGAGACAGTCAAAATAAGTCTCAGAGTTATGAAATAATACTATTTGAAATTATATAGGACATTTTAATTAAAGTCATATTAAGATTCAAAGTCCAGCCATCGATTATCCTTCTTTCAACTGCATTGTGTTTGCTTTCGTTTGTTTCATGAATAATTGTATGTCTAATCCACATATCTACCTGTTTGTTCACTATATAATATGTAGGCCTCAGAAAGCAGGTGATGAAAAATGCTTATCATGAGGGCATTGGAACAAAAAAAGGACAATTAGGGGTGTGATAGAGCATGTCAATTAAAATATGGTCAACCACAATTTTATTTTCTTTCACTTTTATAAGAATCACATCAATTACCTATAAGGTATTTGTTCTAAAGCTTTAACAATAAAAACACAATTTAAAATCTAGCAAGAATACCAATAATTATAAAGTCTACACAAATAGTCAAGCATTAACTTATAGTGTAAATTTTTTAGGCCAATAAGATAACTATTTTGGGGTATATTATTTGCCTATTAAAGTCTACTAGAAGTCTATGTTTACCCACAGGCTGTTGAGATGATGAATGTATAAACTACACTAACCAGAAGAAAAATAATAATTTGAGGTGGTAGAAGGTAGTCTGATAGTTAAAAAGGGCAAAGTGGCCCAAAACCTTATCAAATTACCCCAAAATATAACTGCTTGTCTACTGGGTATGTGGAAAATGATCATCCCTTGCTCTTTAAAAGTTCCCAAGAGCATTTTTTTTTGATCATGTAGAAACTCATGCTTATAACACCAAGTGTTCAATACTAATGATTAAACTGCTACGTATGAGTTATGCTTACAAAAGCAGGTAGATATTTTCTTTTACTTGTCACTCAAAAAATGAGATAAAAACTTGAGAGATAAGTGTCAATTATCTGTAATATTATTTGCTACGGAATGCTCAACTCTTTATTATTTGAATAAATAAAATAGCAATAGTTATTGTTAGATCCCCAGAGAAATCAGAGAACTTAAGGAGAGGACACCTGATCAGGGAATTATTGTCCATTTGATATTGAGGACAATATGCCTTAAGGTTACTCTTTTGGTCACATTTATGAAAGCAATGTTCATTTCCCTTGGACTCTGATCTCCTTCAGTGTCCTATCCTCATCAGTTCACCTCCTCCAATCCCTTCTATGTCCATTACATTAGGCCAGCTTTGATTTCCCTATCCTATGGTAGGAATTTAGTGATACCGTATTATAAATGTATCTTTACAAAGAAGAAGGAGAGGAGAAGAAGAATCTCTGGGAGAGATTTCCATTCTTCTGTTTTGAGTCCCCCAGGAAACATCACATTTCTCAGCTTGAAAAGGTTGGAGCATGTAGCCATTCCCACAAGAAAGTAAATTAGTATTTGCTGTTTTATTCCTTATCTGTGAATAACAGGGATACTCTATCGATGACATACTAAACCTATAATGTCTATATTGGATTCTATTATAATATCATTAAGATTGTCTCTCCAACTGTGTTTTAATTTTCTTAACCCAAATCTTCCTCATAGTGTGTGAGGGGCAAGAGCCTATTTGGTTTTTTGGAGTTTCTAGAGAGGACTGAATTCATGCAGACATTGAATGGCTCCAAGCTTTTATCACATTTCATCTAATAAAAGCTTAAATTTTCAAGATGATTCTGGGAAGATGGTTTAGTAGGAAGCACAAGAAATCACTCCACCTAGATTACAATTATATTGGCAGAACCTGTCTCATGTAAGTCTTTAGAATTCTGTCTGGGGTTCCAAACAGAGAGTTGCATAGTAAGTTGTGGCTAATTTTGATTGTTTTCACTTTTAACAGCAAAGAAACTACACATTTCCAACAACTCCAACCTGGTGTGTGGCAACTGTGCATATGGCCCTGGAGCAGCTTATACACTGCTTGCAGCCACCATGGGCAATAAGGGGTTTTTTCTTCAAATATTGGGTAATCTTATCCTGATTGTTGATTGCTGCTTCTGACAATGGAGGTGCATACACAAAGGCAAGAAGCCACTGTTAAAAAGCTACCCCACTGTTGCAAACCCCTACTCCTTTGAGTAAAGTGACTGAAAGGATATTTCAAGGGCCAGCATCTTGTTTCCCCCTTGTTTCATTTTACTCTCTTCTCCCTTTTGAGTGTCAGACATTGAAGATAAAGACATCCCAAAGCAATAGTTTACACAAAGACAATTAGAAAAACAAACCTGCTCCTGGGAAGGAGAAGACTCAGAAGTTAAGTGGCTTCAGAAGACATTAAATGTTTAACTCAGTGCAATCTTCTCCATGAAGACAGGTTACAACAATGATAATAACAAAAAAGTGAAGAGGACAAAAAAATGAAAATCCTTCACACCTTAGGAAAGGGATTAGATTCAAATACTCAGTTTTAAATAACAAAAATCAGAAGCATATACAAAATTGGTCCATTCAAAAGAAAAAAAAAAGTAAGCCAAAGAAACTGTCCCTGAATACTACTCATTGGTGGACCTATCAGGCAAAGAGATTGAAATGATTTTCTTAAAGATCCTCAAAGAACTAAAGGAAGACATAGAAAAGTCAGGATAATGAGGTATTATCAAAATGGAAATATCAATTAAAAAATAGAAATATAACAAAAAAACAAAACATTATAGAGATTAAAACTATGACAATTGTAATGAAAAAGAAAATCCATAGAGGGATTCAAATTTTTATATGGGGATACAGAAGAAAGAACCAGCAAACTTGGAATAGGGTAATTAAAATTACTGAGTCTGAAAAACAGAGAGAAAAGACAAAGCAAATGTGAACATCACCTAAGGGATCTTTGGGATATCATTAAGCCAATCAGCATACATATTACAGGAGACACAGAATGAGAAGAGAAAAAGAAAAGAGCATGCAGATTTTTTAAAAAATTAATAGCTGAAAACTTTCCATGCTTGATGAAAGACATGAACATAAACATCCAAGAAATTCAGCAACTTCCAAAGTAGGACAAAGTAAATGAAGTTCATGCTAAGAAACATTAGAATCAAACTGTCAAGAGACAAAAACATAGAGACACTCATAAAAGCAGTAAGAGAGAAGTGACTTCTCACATATAGCTATTGTAAATATGATTAGTAACAAAATTCTCATGTAAAGATTTAAAAATCAGATACAGATATAATCAAAGTGCTGTATCAAGCCAAACTTTCTCCAAAAATGAGAGAGAATTTAAGACATTTATAGATAAACTGAGGGAGTTTGTTACCAGCAGACCAATTCTACAGAAATCGCTAAAGGGAGTACTTTAGGTTGGAATGAAAAGTAGTAGACAAAAATTCAAAACCATATGAAAATAATGTTCTTAAGTAAATATATGGCAACTATAAGATTAAAAGTGAAAAAGGAAACCTGATTTATTTGTAGGAATTAAATCAATAACAAATTTTTTCCCAACAAAGAAAAGCTCTGTATTTAACATCTTCCTTGGTGATTTTTTCCAAACGCTTAAGGAAGAACTAACATCATTACTTCTTAAATATTCCCCAAAATATAAAGAGGGAGGAAAACATCCTATGTAATTCTGTAGGGTCATTATTGACCTGATACTAGCAAATCAAATTCATCAGTATATTAAAAAGTTTATATACCATGGCCAGCTGGAATTTACTCCCAGAATGCAAGGACAGATCTTTATACAAAAACCAATCTACCATATTACACATTAGACTACCTTAACAGAATGAGGAAACACAAGCAAACATGATTTTTTCAATTAATAGAAATCATGTGACAAAATTACCTTTCCATGATATGATATCTAAGAAACTAGGAATACAATGGAAGAGCCACAGCATAGTTAAAATTATACCTGAAAAACTCATAATAAACATCATATACAATGGTAAATACTGAAAGCTTTACTATTACGATCAGAAACAGGCAAGGATATCAATTTTCACTCACATTGTTTTCAAGATAGTACTGGATATTCTAGCCAGAGCAATTGGAAAACAAACAAACAAATAACAACAACAACAACAAAACACAATTAATAGGCTTCCAGATTGGAAATCAAGAAGTAAAATTATCTCTGCTCACAGATGATATGATCTTATATGTAGGAAACACTAAACAATCCACAAGTTCATAGAACTAATTAAAAAATGGCATCATATAAAGTAAACACATAAAAACCATTTGTATTTCTGTATAGCAGGAATGAGCAATTGGAAAAAGAAATTTTAAAATAATTCTATTTATAATAGCTTTAAAATACTTTAGAATTAACTTAAAAAGGTGAAAGATTCATACAATGAAAACTGATGCTGAAAGAAATTATAAAATATACATAGACTTACATGTTCATAGATTATATAATTTAATTTTGGTAGATCATTAGCACTATCCAAAGCATTCTAGAGATTCAAGGCAATCCCTATGTGAATTCCACTGATATTGTTGAAGAAATAGAAAATCTCTCCTAACATCCTTATGGAATTCAAGGGATCCAGAAAGTTAAAACAATCTTGAAAAACAGGAAAACATTCGTAGAATTCACTCTTATTGGTTTCAAAACTTACTACAAAATTTCAGTAATAAACATTGTGTTAACTGGGCCAAAGAGAGGCATATAGACCAGTGGAAAAAAATAAAAGAGTCCAGGTAAAGGGATTAATGTTTAGAATATATAGAGTTCTTCTAAGAGTTAACAATGAAAAATCAAAGAACCTGATTCTAAAAGGGGCGGCATTTCTCTAAATAAGATATATAAATGTTCAATAAATACATGAATACATGCTCAAAAATACTAATCATTAAAGAAATTCAAATCAAAACTACTGTACTACAAAACTCTCTTATACTCATTATGATAGCTATCATTAAAAAAAGTTGGGGGATTTGGAAACTTTGTACAATATAAGTATGAATATAGCATAGTATATAGCCACTGTGAATAAAATGATGATTCCTCAAACAGTATTAAATATATAACTACAGTATGACCCAGCATTTCTAATTCTAGTGATATAACCAAGTAAAATCACTGTCATAAAGAGATAGACATGTGTGTACCATGTTCATAGCAACCTTATTCACAATAGTTAAAATATAGAAGCAACACAGGTGTCCATAAATAGGTAAGTGGATAAGAAAATTCAGTATACACATATAATGTAGTATTCAGCCTTAGAAAGAAAGGAATTGTAACAAATGTGGCATCAAAGATTAGACAATAGGTTTACAAGACATAGTACCTACTCTTACAATTAAGTCTAACTTGAGAGTCATTTTTACTCTGATGAACTCAATAAATAGCAGTATATCTTGATATTGATACTAAATATCATAAAATCTTACAATATTCATGCTAAGTGTAATAGCAGATGCTTTTATTTATTTATTTTTTATTAGTTGCTCAAGACAATACAATGATCTTGACATATCATATATTTGATTCAAATAAGTATGAATTTTCATTTTTCCACATGTACATATTGCAGGATCACATTGGTTATACATCCATGTGTGTTGGAACAAAACCACACCCATTCATGTTGTCTATGTTTACCATTGCGTTACAACCAGTTGAGAAGTCACCACAGAAGTGATGTTGTCTCCAAAACCTAAAATATTTATTCTCCTGCCCTTTACAGAAAAATGCCATCAATTCTGATTTACAGAGTATGTTCTGTAAAAACCAGCAAGGCCTTCAAGAAGAGGTGAACTTTGAAACACTGGCAGCATGTGGAAAATGAGAAAGGAGAAAGAAAACATGCCTGAAGAAGGAAGCAATGTGAATGAAGATGAGGGATCAAAAAGTGAGCATAGCATGGAGATTTCTAGGTGAGCAGGAGCAGGTTTCTAATGGACAAGAGAAGTAAAATGTGATCAGATAACATGGAGCCAAACCATGGACTGATCTGCCAAGCACGATATCTGTAGGAAAGATAAATCTGTGGAAAGATTTGGGATATGTAGCTGAGTTGTAGGAAGTTTAGTCTAAGATGGGAAGTGGGACATGGCGCTAATTGCCTCTTTGATGACTCACAATGGTAACTACTGCAGGATCACAGGTCTTTTCCAGGTAAACACTGTCTGTGTTTTGGGTCTCCCAGAAGCAGCACCAAAGCACTGTGGACTGGTAATAGAATGCAGAGATCTGGAAGAAAGGAAAGATCTGCCTCACTGGGGCAGAAAAGTCCATTATTGATTGCCCTTTATCTTTTGTTTTTTATAAGAAAAATGGCAAACATTAATTGAGTGCTTATAATGAGCTGGCATTGTCTCTTTGATATATTTTTTTTCCTTTAGATGAGAAAAATGATGTTTAGAAACTTTTCAAAGTTTTCAATGATCACAACCCAGTAAGGTGGAAACTTCCAACTAGATAATGCAGATTCTAGAAACTTGTGCCATCTTGATGATCCATCAGTGGCTGCATATTCCTTCTCTACTGGAACTGTGATGTCTTGTCCAAACCCTCATCTTAATGACAAGAAGACAGTCATCCAGAGAGAAGTGATCTAATTTTAAGTCATTTTCTCTTCTGCAATTTCTTGGCAACTATTTCACCTACATTCCCAGTATCCCGTAGTATCAGTTTGGAGTGGTTAGGCCTAAATTAAGAGGCCATGTCTGTGACCCTGTGATACCTCATCCTAAAATTACTAGTTAATTGTCTTCATAGAGGTCCATTTTGCATGAGATGAAATCACCAGCATTTGACCATATCTGATATGAAATTCTTTTTGAACAAATTATTAAGGGAGGAGGAAGAGGAATGAAAGGATTTTTAAAATAGCAGTTTACTGTAGTTTTTATCAAAAAAGATGCTGTCTGTCTCACTATGATGCTGACCTCAAGCCAGCTCTTTAGGTAATTGAAAGAATAAATTACTGGGATATAATTTTAGAAGTGATATCCCAGGTGAGCCAAGAAGGCTTTGCAATTAGAATGTCATTTTCATGGTTAACAATATCCCTGCAACCCTGATACTTCTTTTTCTCAAGCCATATAGAGAAAATGATCCAAATAAGTGTGGGTTATTATTTTTTAAAAAGGAAAGCTGAAGAGCATTTACTTAGTCCTTAGTGGTGTAGCAGGCAATGTGGAATATCTTTCATCTAAATGAAAAATTGGAAACATAACTTTTATGCCTAGATACTATCAGGGAAATCAAGATATTAATACACAGGCTGAGAGAAAATGAAGCTGAAATGAATTCTCTCTTTTTATTTAATGGCTGAAGTTGGATTTTTTTTTCCAGTATAAAAGTAGACTAAATACCATTTTTTTGGCTAATTGTAAGCTCTTTGTGGATGGAATTGTTCATATATTTCAATTGCATTTGAGAGCACCTGAGAGAGTCCTGGGAGATAAAAGTGTTTTAAGATACCAACACTTTGTTAGATAGTTTATAATCCTGGCTTTCTAATACTGTTAATCAAATCAAGAAATATTTATGGAGTGTCTTTTATGAAAACATGTCTCTTCCAGGCATTGTTTATTAAAAGTCTCAAACACATTTTAAACAATTGGAACCTATGGTGACATAGAAAGATGTTGGGCCAGGTCCCATGTCCCCTACATTCACCATTGACCATCTGATGCCAACATGGATTAGAGAATATATGATGAACACAAATTTTGGGCAAATTTGAGTCTTCTATACTTCTATAAGGCTCTTGACCAACAGTCTCCTCTGTTTTCCCCAGCTCATCCTCTCCTTGGTTCCTCTAAGTCTAAAAATTCTGGTGTGGAAGAAAGATGAATGAGCCCTGCCCTAAATTACTCAGACTGCCCCACTTAGCAATCAGTTTGATCAAAGAAGTATACTAGTGTCCTCTGAGTTGGTGACTAAATATTGAATACAAAGGTGGAGATTTCATCAGGATCCTCAAAGAGCATGTAGACAAATGTTTCAGGAACTTAAGAGTGAAAACACATATGGCTAAGGTTGAGAGAAAAAAGTAAAGGACTATAAACTAGTCATTTATACAGTGGCATGGTTATTAGGCTCATTCAGTTCTGGGGAAATTTTGGTAGCTCCTGTATCCTCCAGGTCACAAATAGAGAACCAGTTGAGGAGTGATGTGAAAAAAATTGGGAGTACAAAGGCATGTTTACACATGATTGAACATTCTTACACCTGCAATTGAGATATAAGAGGCAAAGGTGAGGACAGGTATGAACAGATGTTATACTATCATCATGTTTTTATTTAATTAATTTACACATTTCATAATATTTCTGCCAAGTTCTTCCTAGAGTATTTTGAAGTGAGGCCATCAATGCTTTGATTTTTTTTTTCTATCATGAATAAGTTTGAAATTTGTGTTTTTTCCAGAAAGATTTGGATTTAAAATCCAATTTGCTACTTCATCACTGTGTGCATTTGGGGCAGATGCTGATACTTTAAGAACTTTAATATTTTCCCATGTACAGTAAGTGTATTAATACTTAATTTTTGTAGCAGTGTATGTGAAAATGAAATAGATAAGTGTGCAACACACTTACTTTATGCAGATCTCTTCCTTCTAGTCTGTCAGTAACATAAGATTCAGGTGGAAGAATGGAAACATCCTTTGATTCACTGTTGGAAGAGCTTTGTCACGTGATGTGGCTAACTTGGTGTGACCATAAGTGTAGCAGTGAGGCCCTCTTGGACCTATTTTCTTGGCAGGAAAATGAGAAGTATTATTCTTACAAATAATATAAATATACTTAGGAAAGTTCATGTCACACAATATCATGGAAGATGTGGCTCAGAAAAGAATAAAAATGGATGGCAAGAGGGGTGTTATCTTTCAAAATTAACCTGGAATTTTTCCTAAGATTGGATCTTTGTCTCAGGAAAGTTGCCAAAAATTATGGTGAGTGCCTTATGCACATCATTTATATTCTCCCTAGTAGGCATACATTAAAGTAAAGAAAGTAAGAAAAGTTATCCCTATATTGGAAGGTCCCAAAACTTGGGAATAGTGGAAAAGAGGTTTAGGTTTCTTTGGTTCTTTTTTGGATCTCCTCAAAACCAAAGTATTTCTTGTACCAAATCAAATTTTATTCTTTCAGCTTAATACAGTCAAGATATGGCACCGATTTTATCCAAATCTTCAATATTTTTTGGAATTCTTTTTTTTCCAGCATATAAAACTTCTAATAAGTACCTAAGGCATCACCCTGATCCTTTTTTAATCATGACCTGTTTACACCTTGAGTGTTGTCTTAAGCTTGATTTCACACTCAGTAACTGACTTTCTTCTCATTATCATTTTAATAATGAAATATATATATATATATATATATATATATATATATATATATATATATATATATATATATATATATTTAAAAGACACACTTCTGCCACAATTGAGAAGAGCTGAAATAATAGTTTTTGGATTTTGAAGGCAATTCCAAAAAGGTTTCAGATGGCTCAAATGATTGAAATAATTGTCTGTCTTCTTTAGTTGAGAGCTTTGACTGTGAAAGAAACTTTTTAAGGTTTAAACATGAATTTTAAACATTAAACCTCAGTGCCTCATTCAATTCCTTTCCACCACCATTCTTAAAGGTACTCTACAACCGTAAAGTATGGCAACTCTAAACTCTGGGTGGATTCACCAAAGAGATAAAAAGAGGAGAATAAGGGTGGCATGGAATCTGTCCCTATTTTATATGCTATTTTCTAAATTATTCATCCTGGGATAAGTAATTTTAAGCATTAGAATCTTTTTCTCATAGAGAATATCATTCAGATCTTCCTTATTTAGGACAGAGAAGTTACATGTGGTTAACCCCTCAGTCACTTTCCATTGTGAGAAGTGGACCAAAGAAAATATGCAGGAGCTCCAAAAGGTTTAGTAAGGTGCAGTTTATAAACCCTATTGACATGATCCATGGATTTTCTTAGAGATTATTTTAAGGAAGATTTAAAATTGTATCCTAGATCCTAATTTATTAGATTTCAATTTCCTCATTCAAAATAAAGAGGCTGGACCATGTGGCTCATCTCCATGGTCTCTTTTAATTCTAACTGTTTGTGTTCTTAGATTCCTCTGATCACCTCAATCAGAAAGTAAACTGAATGATGTTCTTGGTAATTCAGGTCTGAATCTTATTAGAAGTCTGCTGTGGGGCACATTCAATAGAACTTGGGGTTCAGGAAATACTCTTCCTTACTCCCTTCCTTCTCATGACACATAGGAATAAGCATCTTCAAAGAATGTATTGCTGTGTCTCACTGATATTGAAGTGCTTATCACATGGACCTGTCTCTTACTTTGGCTCATTCCATTCATTTACATTAAACACTGCAATTCTAACCATGTCTCATATGGCATAAAATATATGGCAAAATGCAGCTAATTCAACAATTTTTTGAGCCACTTATGTTTAGAAGTTGAAGAAAAGTTTCTGTTAACCTGTAATCTATATAATCTAGAATACTCCTTGCACCAGTATTTTATTTGAAATGACCTGGCTGAGGGAAATGAATACTAATGTCTTTTCTAGCTCTTAAATTCTATTAATCTTTTCACCACACTAATCAGAGAGGTGTATACAGAGTAACCTAAAACATAGTCCTGCCCCAAATCAGATTGAAAGGCTAATTGAAGCATCCTTGTAGGAGGTCTTGTATGCTCATTAGACCATTTTGTCTCTGCCTTACTGCCAATGAAGAGTTTCTGAGAACTTTAGAATGAGGCAATTCTACTGATACACATTGTAGGTGGAATAAAAATAAATTCCTAGGGATACAGAGTGAAAAAATATGGTGGATAATATGGTACTAATCAGGAAACGTTTTTATGGTAGAAAGGAGAGCTGGGCAGACTTGGGAAGACAAGAACAAATAGTGTTATAATTCACATATAAAAATTGAGTTTATTCATATTTTGTTGAGTAGTATTATTTTGAAACTTGTAATTAAAATATAAAATACTGAGGAAGAGTTATGATTTTGTTTACTATATGTTAACTATATGCCATATCTCTTAAAGGTCTTTCAGGAAAAATAGTCACTAGTATATCTAGCCTTGCCTTATTTTTTTCATGCAAATTTCTGGGAAATTTAGAGGTGAAATTCTCCATGCCCTTATGGAAATTAATAAAAAATATGAAAGATAGAATTAAACCATCTTCTAGTTAAGAGTTTTCATAAATAGGATTATTTTTTCCTTTTTTGTGTGTGCAGACAACTTATAAATGCACAATACAACTTCATCTTCTGCATCCTACCATCTTGCCATTTCTTTGCCTCTTTTTTCACATATAAGTTGGTCATAATAATAGTACTAACTTCCTACATGAATGAGGATTAAAGACAACTATGTCTCTAGTGCACAATTTTGTTGTAACTGCTGAAATTCAAGTGAGGGTTCCACCACTTAAAATGGTGACCTATTTAATCTTTCAATCTTTGGTTTTCTCGCCTGTGAAAATTGAATACTACTATGAAGGGGTCCTAGGATAACCGTGAGGAGTGATGAGATCACATGGAGCAAGTAGGAACAACATCTGACATGATCAGCTTCTATCAGTGATAGTTTATTATATCCACACTTTATTCATATTGGCATACATGGGAAAAAAACAAAGAAATAGCAATCAGACTTTGATTAATTTTAGATTGTCACCTTGGTTGGTAAAAAAAAAATGAAGTATTGTTACTGCAACAAAATAATCTCAGTACTGGATTCCTTAAGAATGTAAAAGAAATGGGCTAAAAGACAAGTTAAGGATAGAACCAGTTCTTTGTCAGGAAATAAATTAAATATATAGGAATATATTAATACACACACTTTCTGGCATATGTTTTCGTGTTCTCAAAGATTTAAAAAATGTATTTCTTTAATTATCAAAGTAGCACATGTTAAGGAAGATAACTTATAAAACAGAATAAATTATAAAAGGCAAGTTTAAAAATTGCCTAGAAACTCCCTACCAAGAAATTAAAGTCTATCATTATATTGAAAATTCTCCTTCCAGCCTTTCTCATACTTGCATTTAACTGAAATCATACTCTATATGAACTATTGTATCTATAATTCTACTTAAAATTATATTATGAACATATTTCTGTCTTTGTAAGTGCTCTAAAATTTTAAAGAACTAGACAATTTACCCTATGGTATGAAAATTTTTCAAAAAAATCCAGGTAATAGAAGATTTCTTTCCCACGGCTTATATTCTCAAAGAAGCCAAGAGATTAGTAGGTAAAATGAATAAATATTTATTGAGCTCCTAATGAGGGAACTGTATTGCACTATTCCTGTGGAATGTAGATATGTAAATTATTTGAAGAAAAATGCAAATTCAGATAAATACAAAGAATCAGAGATTAGGATTTAGGTAGAAATTCCTGAAGGAAGGGAAAAAAGGAGAACAGAATGGAAAACCAACAAACATGAAACAGTGTTTTTCAAATGGTGGGTTGTGATCCATAGGAAGGCATAAAGAGCATTTATTAAGAAAATAGAAATGAATAGAAGAGAAAGTGTTACAGAACATTGCTCAGAACATTGGCAAATACTGTTTAGGAAATTTTCTTTCTATTTTTATGCACTCTGTCATGATCAGAAATATATTTTGGACTGTGGATCTTGAGGGTTAAAGCTTAAAAATCCATTAAGTTAGAATATCAAAATTTAGTCTTTGTCTGGTTACTGTAGTCCAGGGAGCCTATGTTTCAGTTTTTAAAGAGACTTGAGATCCAGACAAGAAAAAAATATTTGCTCAAGGTGACAGAACACATAGAATTAAAGTCCCCTTCCGCTCTGTTCCCCTTTCACATTGAAGCAAATATGAAGTTGTAGATTGTTTTTTATTCTGCCAAACTCATAATTTATTCCATCTCCAAGTCCTCTTTCAGCTCCCCTTCATGTTATTTTTAGTTCTAGTGCCAGCCTGATGACTAATTAGAGCCATATATGTCTTGTTTGTCACACTAAATGGAGGACTTGGGCAAAGCCATGGTATGGAGACAGCATTAAAATTATAGCTCCTGATTCAGTGACATTTGCATTTCTAGCCCTACAGTGTTGTATGATTTTGTTGTAAATAGAGTCAATGTCAAATTGTGTGGTGATTACACAAAGAAACACTCTAGATGCCAACAGAACATTCTCGGGTATTATGCCTTTAAGTTAAAATTTATCGAAATAAAATGGGGGGCATAACATATAATGTAGTTTGCATTCTTCAGAGGCATTTCTCAATAAGTACTGAGTTTTGATCGATTGATATAGTGTCATATTTGACTAAAGAGGTGGGGAAGTTGCTATTGTCGCTTTGTGCTGGATGGCAGCAGAATGCACTATTGATTTTATATGTTGGATGGGTTGTCAGTATATAGTGCATTGTTGATTTTGACTTTTATATCCAACATGTTTCCTTTAATTGGATCATTTGTAAAAGAGAGGAGGGGACCTGTTCTACCTTGACAGTGACTGATTACAATCATTTCATGTTTGTCAATATTTGATAAACCCACCGTTACCCAACAACATGGTTGCCTTTATGTATTTGTTCATTCTAGATCCACTTCTCTATTTACTTATCATGTGCAACTAGACTGCCCCAATTGTTGCCTACAAATCATTCGCATATTTACTCTTTTGGCAACAATCAATTTTTTTCTTAACTTTGCCAACCACATTCTTTCTGAAAAGAACAACCAATCCAGCTCTGTATAATTTCATTAAGCTCTATGCCTAGGGTCCTCTTGCCTTGGGCATCTACTACAGACTGTCAAGTTATGCCGGGTATTATAGATATCCACAGTGAAACCACAGTTGTCATATATTTTTGGACATCAGATTCTAAAAGTTCTTGGAGAAAAAAATAACCCCTTGCCATTGATTATCTTTGTTCTCTCCTATTGGATTATTCTATTCTCAGGGATCATAGCCTGAATGGAGACCACAAGTCATAGAAAATTTCTTTTATGTTTTTTCACCAGCAAACAGCAATATTTATAACAAGGAGGAATTTTGGACTGATAGTATGATTATGTCCTACATACCTATGATATTTACTAATTGTTGTCTATTATCCTATCATCTTCTAATCTCTTTGCAAAAGATAAGGATTGCTGATATGGTTGCCATTTTTGTTCTTCTATTCCAGAAAGGAAAAAATTTCCAGGTCCCATTTTCACCTATATTTCTTGGACTCAGATTTGAGAATGTGCATGAGGTAAATAAACAGATGTTTTAGAAACAGGAATCTTAAGGGAAAGACTGGACTGCAAATATGAGAACTGAATTATGGTCTTCCAGACCTTGGACAAGTCATTCAACTTACCTGTACCTGAATATATTCACCAATAAATTACAAAGTTTACAGTAAATAAAATTGAAGTTCTCTTCTATCATTGCCTGTAATGCCATGTTTTAACAAATCAGGCTTTGGTGTGACAGAAGTGTGCAAGGCAATCTATGTTTTTTTTTTTGTTTTGTTTTGTTTTTTAGAAAGAGGCTTTCCAAAGTAGTTAGATAATTTAGGAGCGTCAAGGCATCTTACTGTTCTCCCACTGGACAAATGTTGTAAACTGCCTCTAGATATTCTGCAAGTAGTGATGGATGATAACACGGTTACTCTTTTTCTCCCCCTGCATTCTACAAATCACATGTGTTTGTGGACAGGTTTTCCTAGCTGTGCCATGGATGAGAGTTTTAGAGACCAATTCTTTTTAATTAGAGGATTCTGACAGCACACAGCCCAACATCGCATATTGGTGATTTGAAGATACAAGCATTCATTGTAACCTCATTGACATGAAAAAAAATATATATAACTGGAATTAGTGAGATGCATAGGAAGACATTATTATTTTCCATATGGAAAACAATAAATATAAAAACAGTCCTTTGTGGGCATTTCTCACTTAGAATTGTATGCAGGGAGACATTTTAGTTTATTGATAATAATTAGAAATAAGTTTTACATTGTATAATTTTATGTTTTGAGATATATGAAAGTATTGTGATACTTAAAAGATAAACTAACTTCACTAAAGATAGATTGGAGTACAAACTGAGTGGGGTAACAAATTTGAAATGGCTTCGCTCATTTTTCTTGATCATTACCTTCAACTGTCAAGTTTTTTCCTCACATCTCTTAAAGACATAGAGGCAACTTACAGAGTTGGAAGTTCTCCTTCTGTTAGTTAAAAATTCAATCCTCTTCTTTAGGGTCTCTTAAGAAAATGGGACTTGTTGGTCTTCTTCATCCTCTCTTTCATCTCCAGTAGGTTGATACCTATAAAATTGACGGAAAAGGTAAAACATCCTTATGAGAATGTAGAAAACTTGTGTGGTTGGCATCCAAATAAAGGCTCAGAAGGACACATGTTACGTCCTCTAGAAGACAAGTTCTTGGAAGTAGAGGATACCCTCTGTGGCTTAGCTTCTTACCACTTTCTCTCAGCTCCAATCCTTGGCATTACAGCACAAGCCCTTTTACCACTGGGGGATCCTCTGGTATAGGAGATACTTTTAAAATGCGATATGTGGATGATATTTCATTCCTGTCTATGTTTGGTGCATTAAGTTGGGAAATTTACTTTTTACATCTTTGCTACTTCAGTGATACAAGTTTGTGATTAAATTTTCTGTTTGCCCTTCAAACTCTCTTGAATTCCTTTTCTCCTTTTAAAATAGGTAGTCATGTCAGCTATAAAAATGACTCAGCAGGTATTTAGCCAGGGAATAAGATACAGCTGTCTGATGGGTACGATTAATTTCTACAAAAACTTGGGGCTTTGGAGCATAACTTTTTCTCCCATGATTGAAATCTCACAATTAAGCAAAATTTTCCTAAGTTCTTTATCTTCTCTTTATGTCATCTGAAGCCTAGTGACATCACTGGGCGCTACAGGAATATGCACGATACTTGATTTCCTTTAGAATGATGTATAAGTAGGACTTGTTTTCAGCTTTGTGGTTTTGGTTTTACTTTACTATGAATGTAAATTTCCATTCAATATTATTCTAGATAATCTGGATTTGTGCTGTATCAAGAGAGTCTGAAAGTATTGGAAACTCGTCTTTGTTCTTGAAATGGGAAAAATCACAGTTATGAATAATTGGAGGTTTCAACTGAAGCTAGTAGATAATATCAAAGCAAAAACTATCATTTGCTTAGGTACTAGCAGTTTTATCCCCATTGTTTTACTACTGCCAACATAAATGAGAAGATAAAGAAAAAGGCAAATAATGTCTTAATATTATCATAAAAGTATGGATCTACCATCTGTACTTTAAGAAGAGCTGCTTAGATGTTATCATAACTACACTTGGCAAGGTCATGCATACTTAAGGATTAAAAGCCAGGGCATCTAATTATTCAAAGTTGTATTTTGCATTTCAGTTATTATTGGGTGGGTTAAAGACAATATGATTACTAATCATACTAGTCAAACACGCAGTGGTCCCCATGTTCTGCTGCCTTCTCTGAGGGAAAGGATAATGAAGAACATTCACAAAATACACCGAAATGAACACAGGTTCATGAAAAAGTTCCCAATATTATATATTCCAAAGTTCATAAAAGAATGTTACAGAAAATGTATATCATATTTATTTTGGCCAAGGAGAAAGAGAATGAGTGGACAGGTTCAAGTCATGAAAATCCAGTGAGTGGGTTTTGATACCAATCAAAAAAAGAGTAAATTATCTCCAAGCAGGTAAGTTTCCACACCTGAACTCTTCTGTATTGCTGCTATTCGATGTGTATGGGACACATTTGAAACCTGATATCAAAACTTAAGGCAGGCTGGCAGGCAGACCGGGAATTCTCTCGAGCCTTATCGTACAGTATTGTTGGCTTTATTTTTCCCCTTCCTCTTTCTTCTGCTTTTAAGGGTTTCAGTCATTTTTATTCATTTCAACAGCAGGTGTGAAATAGTAGGCTGTCATCTGCCTTTTTTTAGTGCTGCGGGCCAAAATTATAAATGGGTTGACATTAATGGCAGTCCAGAATTTAGTGCTGTATTGGTAGATGGTATTGAAAATGTTTTGATATGACAGATGAAATGCCTGCCACTGAAACTTCAGTTAGACTTTAGCTGGCTACATCTGGCAGGGATTTTTTTTTATGCTTTGCTGTTGGTATCTAGTTTTTAAGGCATTTCTTCAAGTTTATATTCTGTTCTTTTTTTCTTTTTCTTTTTTTTTTTCCTGATTTGAGTTTTCTTCATGTTTTTTCATTGTTTTTCAATTTGGGGCATGATTAAGAACTAATGGAAGGTGGTCTTATTCAACTAGACAGTAGGATCTGAATGGGAATGTAAACTTCTCGCTTCTTAATAAACTTCCTCAACTGGGAGATGCCCAAGGTAGACAGGGACCTTCCACAGTGCTGGCACCTATTCTGTTGTTCATACAAACATGAATGCTGCATAAATAAAATATCAGGAAAGCACAGTCAGACTAAATTTCCTAAAGCCAAGTGTATAGGTTGGTTTGAATGATAGGAACAGTGTTCCCTGTCTAAATAAGCTTTCAAAACACTGATCATGGCCAGATGATTCTATAACATGTACACTCACAAAAATGAGAAATTATATCCCATCTATGTATGATATATCAAAGTGCATAAATGCATTCTACTGTAATGTATAACTAATTAAAACAAATAAAATTTTTTTTTTAAAAACCCCACTGATTAAACAAAGCTAAGTGCATTCCTTTTCAGAGAGCTCCTCAGAGCCTTGGAAGAATGATTTTCACTGTGTGTTTTCTTTTAGTCACTGTGGTCCCTAAAGTTGTTACTTCTTAGGGTCTTTTAATTAATTTTATTTATCTTTGGAAAGACTTACTCTGTTAGACCAGATGAATGCTGACCTTCCTACTTTATGTGAAAAAGTATTTTCCCCAGATTAATTTTTTTCAAGAGTTTCAGAAATATATTTTTTTCCCTCTGTGAATTCTGTCTCTTCTTCACATATGGGTTTCCTCAATGAGATAAGTTAGGCTGTGGTCTCAAATTGCCTCAAGTGCAAATTTGCTGTTGTCTAAGTTGCTTGAAACTTCAGTTTGGAGTATGACAGTATAACTCTCTCATTTCTGAAAATTTAAGAAGATAGTCCATTTTATCCTTCAAAATGGGAAACACCTTTGCTTTTATTTTTTGAAATGTCTCCTTAAAGATTCACCCTGTTATTTTCTCTCTAAGATACCTGAGAGCTTACCTTTTCCTGAGGTTGTCAACAGGAATATCTTTACATGTAAAATGTCTTATTCCTTGTCCTTTAAATATTTCTAGATTTCATTTTCTAAAACATTAGAAAATTATTCAGATATTCTCAGTTTTTAGAGCCAATATATAACAAGACTTCATTTTTTACAGGAACAGAGAATGTAATGCAGATGGTTAGAAAATAAATACAGCACTTACCCCCTTGAGAGAAAGGATTGTGGGTGGGGTGAGGAGGATGGAGTCTGTAGGAAAATGTCAGATAGCACATCACCTGGTAAAATAAGGAACAAAGAACTGTGTGCATCATGGTGACAGTGTGTGAACAATGCATTTTCTTTCATGTGAAAGGAGTAAAGAATTCATGGAGATGGCATTTGGGTTGGGCCCTGAGAAAGAACAGGCATGGTCTGGGTGTAGGAGGACATTTCAGGCAGCAGAAACAGCAGGAACAAAATGAAACCCAGGAGCAAGAAGATAGATGATATGTTTGCAGAATTTTAAGCAGTTCAGTTAGGGTGAAACACAGAGTATACAGTAGAATTGGGATGAGCTGTGGAGTACCAGTCCTAAAAATTGGTTTCAGGCCAGAATGTGAAGGTAATGAATTGTTGAGGGGATTGTACTTTATTTTGCAAGTGAAGTTAAGCCAAAATGAGTGTGGAAGCAGTCAAGTCTCATGCTCAGGTGACTGAGGGGTTCTTAAATGGAAGCAAGAAAAATAGAGTTGAGATGAACTTTATTGGATCAAGCATAGGAGGTGAAAGGAGTTTTGATTGTAAAATTTGAATTTATTTATTTGTGACAGGGCTAGTTCTATTAATAAATTGCAAGGTATTCTCTTTTGATTTGTAATCTTTTCCTGAGGTTTTCCTATATTTAATAATCTAGATTTTATTAGGTATTTGTTCTGATATGATATTTTCATGTTGGACCTTTTGGAATGCTTGCATGAATCTGAGCAATATCGTGCGGTCCACCATGTGACAGATACTAGGTATATCTTAGGATGCTCAAATGGAGTTGATTTCTGCCATAAGAAACACAAACACCATAAGACAAAAGTGAAATAACTACATAAAATTTCTGGGAATGAGAATCTCTGAATTGGAGCAGACAACACATTTGGCAAGTTTATGACCTTCAAAATTATATAATTTTCTCTTCAAATATATGGACTGGGAAGTACAGGACTGGAAGAAGAAAGGAAATTGAGTAATATTGCAATGGAAAACTTGGATTTATATAAGATTCATCATCAAAATATGTCTGTGAAGATGGGTGTTTTTTGACTAACAAAGTTTTCTGTGAACCTGAAAGCCAGGTTGGTCTCAGTCCTCCTCAGTGCCACCTTAATGAAGAAGAATCACAGTAGCCTTGTCTTTTTTAAGGAGAAAAACTCTGGAGCCCACAAAGAGAGAAAAGACAAAATCCTGTGTCATCAATTGAGATTTGGGGGAATAATTCCTCATCTTCGTCTGCCAAATTACTTGACAATCATTTCTTAGTGATACTGTTATCAGTGCTTGTTTGAACTTTTTGGGTTGGCATTTGCATGAAGTTATAATGCAATGTGAAGAGCATATATTCAATGAATATTCATAATGCTGTGAGAAAATAATGGAAGAAAAGAACAACTGATTTGCATTATCCTCAAAGCTTCAAACACAAAACGTGACATTTGTACTGAGTTTTAAAGTGTGAACTGAGCTTCCTGGATAGACAAAGGGAGGGGACAGTCCATTTCTTGAAGGTTTAGTTGTCATGTTCTGAGAATAGTGCATGACAACCGTGGCCAAACCAAGCAATGGGTGGTAGGAAGTGCCTGGAAAATATTAGGACCCACAATATAACTAGCTATTTATGCCATCCCAAAGCTTGAACTATTACTCTGGAAGCCATAGGATGACATTAGAGATTTTAACAGGGATGTGACATACTAACATTTTTTAATGGAACAAAGAACAATTGTACAAAGCCCTACAAATACTGACTTTTTGACATATACAAGTCTTAATGGAACACCACCATTTACCTGATAAATGATACCTACTGCCCAGGAAACAGCAAATGCACAATTTAGCACTAACAAAATGAATCTACAGAGATGCAATTGTATAATCTGTAAATTTTTGAAGGGAAAAATGAGTTTATAATCTCTCTCTAATATCTAAATAATAGTCCTTCTATATACTAAATTTGATTCAATTAAAAAATTTTTGAGTGTGTGCCATACCAGACACTCTGCTACACTCCAGGAATGACATCCTGAACAAGACACAGACCCTGCCACCAACAAAATGCAATTTATTGCTACAACCAGATGAGTGAATAAGAAATCTTCAGTCTACTCTATGCAGTGCTGCATTTGCAATGAGTGAAGGAGTCCCAGGGATAGCCATAAGTCCTTGTTTTCTTTGTTTTGTGAGGGAGAAGGGAACTGACAAGTGGAGGATTGCTGAAGGAAGTGTCATCTGAAAGGTTATTAATACTATTATATTAAATAATAAACATAAACATAATTTGTAAGAGCTGTCATAGTAAAATACCACAGTCTGACTATCTTAAAAAATAGGAAATTATTTTCTCACAATGTTAGAGTCTAGAAGTCCAATGTTAAGGTGTCTGCAGGTATATTTCTTCTGAGGCACCCCCCCCTTTGGCTTGAAGGTGGATACTTCCTTCCTTTGACCTCACATAGCCATTTTTCTATGTGTGCTCACTCTCTCTTGGTATCCCCTCATCTTTATAAAAAGACACCAGTCCTATTGGAATAGCACCCACTTTTATGTTCTCATTTAACATTAATTGCCTCTTTTAAAGAATCATCTCCAAATACAGTCACATTGGGGGTTGGAGCTTCAGCATAGACTTTTTGAGGCATGTCATACATTTCATAATGAAAAGAATCAGAATTTCTTGTGTGCTTAATATTTCATTCCCTTAAATCTGCCTAAGTAACTGTAGAACTAAGTGGATAAACTAATTCAGGCAAAGGTCTTAATGGGTAACAAATTTAATGTGTATTCTTCTGGCAATGTTTTCTAAATGACAAGATTCTTTGTGAGAGTTATGTAATGTGAGAGATCCCAGCTTTACGACAAACTAAAGCAAGGGACAGGTTGGGACGATGGATCAATTGTGATGATCTCCCAAATCACAGCTGCCATATGAGCAATCCAGTCAGCTCCGTAGCCTATGCAAAGGTCCAGTCCTATGTCACTGTGCTGTTTAACAGAGAAGGGAATCAATCACAAAACATGGCCTCTGTGCTCACTTGCCACAACTGTGTGTTCAGACATTGGTGGAACATCCCTTAACAGTTAGTGTTTTCAAATCAGAGCAAAGAAAGTAAAAAAAGTAAAGCAGCATATGCAGTTTCTGATGTTTGCACAAATCCAATTCCTTAACACATGACAAAACTACGGGGCCTCCCAGGGGCGGGAAAAATCCATCACAAGGGACCTAGAGGTATGTTGGAAAGAATTCTGACCAAAGAGATTTATGAGGTAGTATAGTCACAGCTCAGGGGAGGGGAAGGTAGTGCTATAGCTTAAGATGTTTAAAACCTGGCTGCAAGAGAAGCAGGGAAATGCACCGCAGGGAACAATTCCCTGCCAAGTTCTGGGGGATGGAAAAATGACTTAATGGCATTTTCACTGTCTCAACTTTGGTGATTTTTTTTCCTAGTAAGCAGACACCTTCTATAATTCCTTTGGTAAATAGACTCATAAGATATAGATGTGCCTTTCTCTTACATGACTTATATAAACCACTGTTGTTGTTGTTGGCTCACAAAGAGTTGGAAATTCATACCCGAGGAATGAAATGGACTAGATGGGTTAAACTAAAAATCACTTCTTTACCTAAGTCCTGGGCTAAGTCATGCCCAACTCCAAAGGCCAAGAGATATGCTAAGGCTACAAAATCTCAGATAGAGTTAAAAAAAATGGTAAGGGAGCTTGCAAGTTATCTGTTTGAACTTTGATGTTAGATGTCAGTGAGCTGGAAGTTTCCATTAAACCACCTATGGATGGAAATATTTAGGTGGTTGGAGATGGAAGAGTTGCACTATGTTGCAGGTTCCCTGGGCGTCTGACACCAATCTTTCTTTCCAACATTGTATCTTTAATGTGCCTTCTCAGTTTCTGCCAGAATGCTCTCCAGTGGCCCCACCACACAAGTCAGTATACCAAGCACTGTTACATATCAACAACTACAGTGTGCTCAGTATTTCTCAGCTGAGACTATTCTGAGATTCAATTCAAATCTCTCCTAAGGCAGAGAAAAACAAAACTAAACAAAATAAAACAAGCAATAACTATGAGAACAAACTTTCCAAGTCAAGGAGAACAAGGTCATTTGTTCTTTCTATCAAATTCCAGTGGGGTGCACTGAGTGCCCCACTCCCTTGACTTAGGATGAATTGCTTTTTACTGTGGACCATTTTTTTATATGCATCTACAGTGACCATTTCCTGTGTCTTCTTGCTTAATACAGCATGGTAGAGACTTGATAGAAACTGAATGGATAATAGGGAGAAAGTAGTTTTCATTAATGTTGGAGAAACTGCCTGGAAATTAAAAGCAATATGAGTGAGATTATCATGAATTGTTGTATCAAATCTTCAAGGGACAGCTACATTTACATGCAATATGAATTGTTTCAGATCATGGAAAAACAGAACTTTTCAACTCATTTTTTTTGTGGCTGGCATAAACACAATGCCAAATTTGATAAAGAACAAACATGTGTTCAAGTACATCTCCTTGCATGCATTCATTATAGAATAATCACATCTACAAAATAGATACAAAATTTCTAAGCAAAATATATTAGTAAATAAAATAATTTTCCATATCAAAAGATTGATTCCTGAAGCTCAGGAGACTGAGGCAGGAGTATTGTGAGTGCAAAATCAAGGCCCTAAGCCATTCAGTGAGACCCTGTCTCTAAATAAAATAGAAAATAGAGCTGGGGATATGGCTTGGTGGTTGAGTGCTGTGAGTTCAATCCCCGTTACCAAAAAAAAAAAAAAAAAAAAAATTGATACACCATGGTCAAGTATGGTCAAGTAAATTTTTCTCCAGGTGTACTCACCATTAGGAAAACAACAAAAGTATCTAAAATATCTAGCTTATCTTAGCAATAGGTTAAAAAAGAGAAAAAAAAAGTGACCTACTTAAAAAATGCAAAGGTACATTTCATAATGTCCAAATCTATTACTATTATTAAAAACTAAAAGAATAGATAAATTAAAGATATAAACTTGTTTTCCAAACTAGCTATATATATCCTTTGAGACCCCACAACTCAAATCAGCATTCCTAATAAATTTTGTAAGAAAACTAAGCATTGTAACTAAGAACTAGCCCTGCTACTATCCAAAAGTTTCTGAAGTACTAACTGATGGAAATAGGATAATAAAAGCATAGAGATAGATGTGTTTGCTATGATTTGGATATGTGTTCACAAAGGTCCACATATTAAAGGCTGGGTGCCTGGTCCATGACAGGGAGGTGGAAAACCTTCAGGATATAGGGGTCTTGTAGGAGATGTGGGGATCATTAAGAACATGTTATTGAATATGATTGTGGGACCTCCAGACATTTTCTATTCTTTTTTTTTCTTTTTTATTTTTTTAATTAGTTTTGTTTTTTAAATACATTACAGCAGAATGCATCACAATTCTTATTACACACATAGAACAATTGTTCATATCTCTGTTTGTATATAAAGTATGTTCACATCAATTCATGTCTTCATACAAGTACTTTGGGTAATGATGTCTATCACATTCCACCATTCTTGCTAATCCCCTGCCCCCTCCCTTTCCCTCCCTCCCCTCTTCCCTATCTAGAGTTTGTTTATTCCTCCCATGCTCCCCCTCCCTAACCCACTATGAGTCAACCTCCTTGCATCAGAGAAAACATTTGCATTTGTTTTTTGGGGATTGGCTAAGACCAGTGAAAAGCATCAATCTTCCCTGCCCTGGCAGCTTCACTGGTTGGTCCTAGAAGCCCCAAGGGCTGGCCACAGGACAAGATTGGGGGCTCCATTTGGGATGTGGAAGTGCAGGCAGGGGCGGAGGGGAGGGCCGCAATACATAGGCTTAGCTCCTCTGGCTTTTTAAATCAAGCTAATATTTTAAGAAATGAAAAACTTTACCATTGGCTTCCTATTTCATGTAAGAAATCACAATGCATATCAGATTACTAGACTACTACTTAAGTTTGAATGAAACTATGGTAATTTACTAAAAGACTTCTATTGGCCAAATATACTAATATTTTCATCAACAGGTAAAAATTTCAGCTTTACTAAAATTTCCAGTTTAGAAAAGAATCATTTTAGAATTAGAATTTTTAACAGAATTTTCCATCAACATTTTAATATATGTAATGAATAATTGGGATTTTTTAAAAATATATTCAAAAGTAGTAATTTTAAAAGTTGCATGTGAATCAAAACAAAAAAAAACTAAAAAATCCAACTGAAAAGATTACAAAAGTTGCATGTGTCCATTTTTTATGTTAAAAGACAAATGTTTTTAGATTATGTAAGATTTGCTTACTTTCCTTGAATCATAAAAATGATTATGAGAGATTTTAAGAATCTTTTTCCCAAAAAGTTGAAAGAACATTTTAGTAATATTAATATATATTTGAAGAATTCCATACTTTAAATTATGTACAGTTAATTAATTGGCATTATAGGTTTGAAATTCTTTGCAAAACTAGCAGTTGGCAATTAACATTTACAATTAATATTTTGAATAATTTTCCAACTCTTATACTTCAAAACATAAAGCAAACAAAGTCAGTTCTAAAGTCAATTAAATTGTTATAATTTTTCTGTTGGTCAAAAATTTAGCACATTTTCTACTTTCTGCTTAATTGCTGAATTTGAACATATAACAATATCTTAAGAAATACATATTTTAAGTATATATGTGAATGTCAATAATTATATGTTTAATAAGTAATTTTCTAAATTTATACAATAGATGCTTAGTGTGTAATGTAGCAAAATTTCTACAAGTACTGAAAAAGTTTTAGGTAACAAAGAATTCAACTAGTAAACATTTATAATGAAAAATACTCCCAAGAGAACAAATAAAACACATGTGAAAATTGCAATTATGAATATGAATTTTGAAAATGGTTGATTGGAAAATTATGTGTGTACTGACCCACTAATGGCAATAAAAAAAAATCACACAATTAAAAAACTTTAAACATGAACAAAGCAAAATAAAGAATAGTCATGACAATAAAAATCAAAGGAGGAATTATGTAGTAGATCACATATAGCACACATAGATGGATTTTATTTTATTTATTTTTTTTAATTTTTATTTTTTTCATCTTTCATACATTTGATTCAAGTGAGTTATGCATTTCCATTTTTACCCCAAATACAAATTGCAGAATCACATCAGTTACACATTCAAAATGTTTACATAATGCCATATTAGTGACTGTTGTATTCTGCTGTCTTTCCTATCCCCTACTATCCCCCCTCCCCTCCCCTCCCATCTTCCCTCTCTACCTCATCTGTTGTTGTTCCATTCTCTCCCTTCCCCCCTCCCTTTCCGCTCACAACCTCATTTTCTCTTCTTGTCTTTCATGCTGTGATGATGAGTTAAGTGTTTAGCTTCAGCACAGGTACCCACCATGTTGTGCTTCCTTGCTGCAGGTTCAAAAGCAATCTAGTCAATTGATCATGGATGGAAACTTCCATAATTTTGAGCCAAAGTAAACCTTTTGTAAAAAATAAATAAATAAATTGATAATCTCGGATGTTTATAGTGATGGAAAATAATTCCTAAAATGTTATGAAGAAAGTAACAAGATATCGTTACTTATAGATTATTAGATTGTTTACTCCAAAAATGTAGTGAATTGAAGGAAAATTACTTTGACTTCATAATAAAATATGGTAAGACATATGGTTACAAAATGGATAGAGAAAGCTTTCCTATAGATTACCAATAATTACTCAGAACACAAAATTCTATTCATAGCAATCAAAATTTAAAAAATAATTATGAGATAAGCATGAATGTATTAGTTAGTCTATAAAATTTTACATATATCCTTAAACATCGATGTCATGTGTGTATGTGTATGTATGGGGGAGGAGAGAAAGAGAAAGAGAATAAATAAAGAAAACAAACTCTTATGGTCCTAGATGAAAAGTGGATGAAAAGATGTAATATAATGATAGTATTTATTCATCTGAATTAAGCATTAATGTTAGTAAAATTTTGACAAATATTCCAAATATTCAATTTTAATGTGTTTTCTAAGTAAGATAAATGATAGATTAACTCATAAAAAAACAAGGGCATAATCCATGGTTCATTGTCTTACTAGATGATAACATTTTTTACAGCTTCAAAAACTAAAGAGCATGGTGTTGTTATGAAAGAGACAAATAGACCAGTGAAAAATAATAGGAAGTCTAGAAACAAGCTCTACTTCATAAAAGAACTATGGAGAAGCAATCTCAAAAACATAGGGATATACTTTTAATGAATTCAGAAGAAAACAAACACAGGCAAATTGTTGGAATCTACTATTATGGTTTGGATCTGAGGTGTTACCCCAAAGTTCCTGTGTTAATACTGGAATTATCAGAGGTAAGATGATTAGATTATGGGAACCTAATTAGCATATCCCAGTTTGAATAGACTGACTGGGTGATAACTTATGTGGCTAGGGCATGACTAGAGGAGGAATTTCACTGGGGGCAAGTCCTGGAACGGTCTCTCTTCTCTGTGGTCCCTTCCCCTCTTTCTCCCTGTCTTTGCTCCCTGACCACTATGAGGTAATCAGATTTCCTCCACCATGCCTTCTGCCATAATGTTCTGCCTGATCTTAGGTCTACAGAAATGGAGTTTGGCCACACATGAACTGAGAACTCTGTAACTGTGAACCAAAAATACTTTCCTCCTCTTAGTTATTCTCGACAGGTCACAACAAAAAACATGACTAACACAGAATCATACTTCATCTATATAAAAATAAACCACAAATAATTTAGTCAGGTACATGTTTAAACTTCAAAATATTACAAGAAATAGTAAAATGTGGATATTATTTTTATATTACACTAACACCAAAGAAAAAATGCAGACCAATAATACTGGTAGGTTCTTTCAAGTATAAATTTAAAACACCTACATAGAATGGTAAAATAACTTCAAAAGGATATAAATAAATTAGTACCAATATTTTCAATATGTTTAGCAGTCATAGAGGTTTAACATGTTAACTAGGAAAAGTATTTTTATAATCAAGAAAACAATAGTAAAATTATATATGGGCATAAATTCATTAAAGATAGAAAAAGAACCAATTATCTAAAATATATAACAATTTTACTAGAAATGTCCACTGACATAAGTATTTTCATAAGGTATTTATGCACAGGCCTTGAGCACAGCCTGACTATGTAAGTTTAGGCTATTGTATGGCGAATAACTGGGGAAAACCTGAATGACTATAGGCAAGAGGTTCATGAAAAAAAATGGTTGCCCTGTCAGGGATTAAGAATGATACTTTAGATGGAGAAATCAGTGATGTAGGAATTATCTATAGCATATTTTCCAGTGAAATTTCCAAGTAGCAGAGCAGGCTTTTTTTTCTGTTAAAAGTTTTTATATTCATATATACATATATGCATCAAATGTAAAGATTTTAGTTAACAATATCAACAATAGGTTGATCTCTGGAATAAATAGAATCATGGATGTTCTTTCTTTTAATTTTTTGTGTGCCATGTCTATATTATTTAATGTTAAACGTATCACTGATATATAATATGTATAGAATATACACATGTATGTAATATATATGTTTGTGTGTGTGTGTGTGTGTGTGTGTATACATACATACTGAAGATTGAATACAAGGCCTCATATATCTTAGGCACGCACCCTATCTCTGAGTTACAACCCCAGTCCCATTTATACATATTTTAATTATCCTTTATAACTGTGATTCTGGACAAAATTTTGAAAACAAAAACATTCTCTTTGTCAAAATTTCTGAGTGTCTTCTCTAAACCATACCTTCACTTCTCCAGTATAATTCTTTGTGAAATTTTAAAGACTTAACTGTGAACTTAGGCCTAGTGGTCCCTAGTTCAAGTCCCAGACAGTTCAACTACCACAACTACTGTGGTCACTCTAAGAATAACTTTCCTCAAATTTGTGCTAATAGCTAAAAGAAAGGGATGTTGTTACACAAGCCAATCTTCATTTTTATAGAAATTAGGTAATCTGGGCTGTGTTCATAGGCATAGTGAGTCCATTGTTTGATCTGCGACTCTTTGCTCTAAGTGGGCTACTAGGTCAACTCTCCATTTAGATCACAGACATTATTAAAATTTAGAGTTTTAGAAAATGTTTCAGTGTTGATTTTTTTTTATCAGAAACAAAAATAGATATAGTAATAATAACAATAAATAAAATATTCATTTACATATCCAGCCTGGATTATATTGGTCCTTATACTGACAGAATTATAAAATTATTGTTGTTTTTTTTTCCCTGAGGGAGGGTGGTCTCAGAAGACAAAGTACCTTGGATCATCAAAAGGTATTTACCTAAAAAGCAATGGTAAGTGGTGTTAAAGTCTTTAAAGAAATTTGAACAGTGGCAAAGGCTTCCAGAATATTTACTTTGAAGGAGGGAATGTGTATTCTCCACACGAGAACAACAGTGCAGTCTTGGGTGATTCATAGTCTGAGATATCTCTAGAGCTTCCAGAGGGCTTAAAAGGGAAGTCTTTCCTTCCAGAAAACTCAATAGTTACGCCGGTGTCAGAGGTGATTCGACAATCCATGTATTCTTCCCACTAGAACCCAAGAGCAAATTAGGAATCCTCAGATCTACTGTTGCACCACTGACAAGCCCTGCTCTTACACTACAAAACAAGGTTTCCCATTTGTGTATTGTAAACATTTAATAATGGAAAATAATATTTCTGAAATGAAGTAAAAATATCAGGGAAAGTGGCTGGAGAAAGGACAAGGCTTGTCTGGGGCTTCTTCTCCTTATAGGTCTTATTTTGGTGCTGGCTGCCTAGAGCTTTTGAGAAATCAGAAGGCAAAATGCTGTGTTTTAAGTTGATATAAAAGGAATTTAAAAATCAAGAAGAGTGAATTTTTATTTAGTGAAGTGTATTTGCAGTGTGGTTATGAGAAAATGAGGTTCAACTGCCAAAGGCTAAATATTAGAAGATGGTTAAAGCAATATTTTGCAAGTGGAAGATGTCTGAATGAAATAAAAATGTGTATACACACACACACACACACACACACACACACACACACACACACATATATAAAATACCTGTCTTTGAAGCTTTTAGTGAGAGTTTTATATAAAACTCTCACTATGTGTGTGTGCGTGTGTGTATATATATATGTGTGTGTACACATGTGTGTGTGTGTGTGTGTGTGTGTGTGTGTATAATTTCTCCATTAAGGTCATCGAGTTTTGTTCGCAAGATGAGTGTGCATATGTTTTCCTGTGTTTACATGCCAGATCTCGATGTAAAATATATTTCATGCTGTGGGCCATGGTCAAACAAAATTCCAAATTCTATGCCAAAAGCTTTATCCAAAGAAGACCCTATTCAATCTCAGGCCTTTGTCCTTCCCCAGAGGAAGAAATGGCAGGCTAAGGGAGTGGAGGTAGAAACAGGAAAAGAGGAGATAAAAGACAAATGTCAGTGCTTCTTCTAAGCAAAGCATTTGTTTACAAAAAAAGAAAAAAGAAAATTAATCCAATGCTATTTTTTTCCCTTAAGAATAAAACCAAAGCAGACGCTGAAATGGCACTGACATTGGTGGCCCAGGTGTTCCCCACTGCTTTCTGTTAAGTCTGAAAGAAGAGGAATAAAAGCTCCAGGAGAGACTTCAGTTTCATTATGTTCCCTGCAGTCTAAAAAGCAATGGTAAGTGGCATGAAGGTCTTTAAAGAAATCTGAACAATCGCAACGGCTTCCAGAATATTTACTTTGAAGGAGGGAACATGTATTTTTCTCCACATGAAAACAACAACAACAAAAACCATCCTTCCCAAATCTGAGCACACAAATCTACGATGAGGAGATGCAGTCAGTGCTGGGAAAACTTCACTGACTGTCCAGCAACCCTCTGGAAGACCGGGTGCTGTGATGAGGAGGACCTTCATCTTCCCTGAAAACACCTGCTTTGTGTCACTCCAGCTCCCAGGTTGCACATAAAAGGCACAGAATGTGTGCATGTGTGCTTTTAATTTACCTATTTAAAGTACATCTGTGATAATCTCTTTGGAATTCCTGTTCAGGCTTTATAGTTTTTGTTTATATGATAATGTAGTTGTCACATCCAGATTATAAACTCCCAGAGATGAGAGGTGCTTTATATCCTGCCCCCTTCTGTGAATGACAATGTGCTGGGTGGGGTTCTCCAGAAGTCAGTACTGAGTGAATAAGAATTCTATAAAAAATCACCTCAGTAATTATTTTTGGCTTCAATTCCTTAGGCCAGTTAATTCCTATTAAACTCTTTCCAGGTCTCATTTTCTTGAAAATGGAGAGTAATATAAGAAAACCTCTAGCCTCCTCGTCATACAGAATGTTAGAACTCTCACTGCACACCATATGGAAGCTTTTCTGTTTCCTCTGTGATGCGGACAAAGAGTACCCTAACCACATTTGAACTGAGAGTCTATAACACTGTCTCTCAGAGTGTGGTCATGGACAGTGTTAATTAATATCTTCTGGGACACTTACTATGATGGGGCCACAATCAGCATCTGTAACAGAATGCTTAGAGAGTTTTTAAGCAAAATATTAGTGAAAGCACAAGAACACAAATTTAGGGCAATTCATGTTTGGTGTGAGGAAAGAACAGCAGAATGAACAATATGTTTGTTCGGGGGGGGGCGGGGACTGGGGGTAGAAAAAAACATGTTTGGTCCTCCAAGATGCCCTTCATGTATTCTAATATAATGAAGGGAAGAAGGATGGGACCATAGTAGGAATGAATTGTACTGACTCTGTGTCTAGTTTGACAAAGCTCCCTTGTTATTTAGGACAGTTCAAGGAAGAAATTACTGAGTATTTGAGGAAAACACAGGTCTTGGAGTCAGACCAGTTACTTGTATGTGGCCTGCTAAGTTTTACCTACACAGCCAAAATTCTAATACCTTCCTTTGAAACTTCTAGCAAGATCTCTACCAGTTGATGAAAAGTGCCTGGCAAATACTTGGAGCGCCTGCTTTTGTGCCTTTACATATATTGCTATCTCCATTCATTTATTTATTCATCAGATATGCTATCAATAATAAGAAATGAAATAATATAAATTACAGCCAATGCTTAGAGCTCTACAGCATTTTACAAATGTTATCTCCTTTACTTTCCACCATGCCCTCAGAGAGATATAGTATAATTGTATTTATTTTATGGATAAGAGAATTGAAACATCGATAAGTGATGTATGTTACCTGGACTGATATCTCAGCCCTCACAATGCAGTAGTTTTATGCAGGATATGAAGATGTATCAAATAAGAGCTTCATTGTTACAATTTGTTTAGGCCAGAAGCAGCATAGACACATATAACTAATACAAAGCAGAATTAATATGTTCCTAGGAGTGCAAATAGAAAGTTGTAAAAGTTCCCAGGAGGAAGAGGTCTTTTCAAGCTCAATAATAAGGGAAGATTTAAAGAAAAAGGACACTTTATAAAATGTATCCCTGAAAGAATGCAGTCTTGCAGATAGAGATGTAGGAAGGTCCTTTCAAGGAAAAGGAGAGCTAGAATAAAGTTGCAGAATTGGAAAAGCACAGAACACATTGAGAAGGGAATAAATAAGCTAAGAGTAAGAACTGCATTTGCAACAAAGGGAAGAAAAGGTAAAATAACTGACATTGATAGACAAGAGTAGATATGTATGAAATGAATACAAAATTAGTCTGAGTCCATTTGAGAAAACCTGGAACATCAAACCAGAGTTTAGTTTTTTTTTTCTTTTTCTGGTAGCCAAATGGTAGCCATTTAAGCTTTAGGAATGAGGAATGGCATACTTAGAGAACACCAGAGCTTTGGAAAGAGTTTTGGAATATCCCAAGGAGGGGAGAGACAGGAGCAATGATAATTCAGAAAGCAAATACAAAATTCTGGCAAAGGTATGTTAAAGAAACACACTGGTGCCAAGAATCATGGAGAATAAAGAATAGAAGGGGGTGGAAAATTTTCTCCTATTTAGTGTGTAACCTTATTCACATACAGTGAGACAAACAGACATCCTCTACAGCTTCCGAACACAGGACATGCATGTTCATCCAATGCAGCAATTCTTCCTTTGGGAAGGAGAACCAATGCACAACATTTATTTTTCATTTTCTCATTAATTTTAATTACTGAAATGGAATGTATTAGGCTACCTTTAAAATTTCATATCAACGATGCATGCTGTGAACCCTTTCAAAATGCATTTCAAACAATTCAATTTCTGAAGTCTGTGTTAAAGGAGATAGGAGAGAACTGACACTGTATCATTTCAAATCTGCATTTTAATATGGGTTTTCTTAATGCCCTCCCATCAGACAAATGATAGGTTTTGAAACCCTTAAATAAATACTTATTTTTTTATCTTTGGGGAGGACCAAGCTTAACCAGAAAAATGATAAACTGAAAGCACCAGGGCTTCCTGTCAGCTTTCTAACCTTCCCCAATATTTGTAAAGTGTTAGGCTATTTCTGAACCGATATTTTGGTAGGTTCCAGCTGTCATCAGCCAGGAAATGTGTTGTTCACCTTCCCTTCCCTAGTCCTGAACACCTTGTCCTGCAGCAAAGATTTCTTCAGCACAGACAGAAAATACAAAATGCATAAGTCCTGGTAATCATACAGAGGAAGGGCTCCATTTGCATACCCTTCATAATTCAATTTAATTTTTTTTTTGTCAAGAGTCCTGAATGCTTTGTGTTTGCTTTAATCAGAATGTTGACATTTACACTGAAGCCAATTTCTCTTTTTCTCCTCCGTGTTTTGTTTAACCACGACAAGTGACAGCAAACTGGAAAGAACAGACTTTCTAAATTGGCTCCTTGCCCAGAATGCATCATTTCTCTTGTAGCTTTTCCCCCCTTTCTTTGCATCGCAAGCGGAAATGTGAAAACATACTCTGCGAACACAAGAGTGAGGTGTTACTTCTTTTAGATAAAGATTTGTGTTGTATTTTAAAACTAGATTGCTGTACGGGGTCTCAAGCTATTAACAAGAGCCTATTATACTGTGGCTCCAGGTCTTTGAAGAGATATGCTTAGTATATTTCTGTAATTCAAGGCAAATAGAAAACTACATGTGAAGATATTTAATGGCAAAAAGCATTAACTTCTGAAACCTGCAAGAAGCAATAAGCAAGCATGGCACCTGCCATTAACTCTTTCCAATGACAATTTATCTGGTCCTTCCCTGTTTCACCTTAGATGGTGAGCACCTATGTGACAGTCAACCTCCAGATGTTAGCCATTTGGGAAAGCAGTGAGCAATGGAGCTGCATAGCTGCTCTCTTTGTACAACAACCTACTATTGGATTTCACACTTGATCTCTAATAGTCTACGAGAATATAGCTTATATTTGTATTAATATTTGCCCACATATCAGATTTGATGGTTTTCACCAGAAGTTGGTTTGCAAATGGCTTTATAAAACACAGAAGAATCATCCAGCACTAAAGAACTAGCTGGTTGATATAAAATATGTCCCTTCATGGAACTTAATTATTTTTTAACAAAGGGACAGCAAAGAGGAAGAAATTGGGTTTTCAAATAAGCCAGATGTTGAAATCATAGATTTCCCTTCTTGAAAATAAGTTGAGAAATCACTGAAGTACTAGCCTTCTCTCAGGCAGAAATCGTTTTGCTCAATCCTTAAAAATATGTCTTTTTCTTTTTTTATTTTTTTGGTATTGGGAATTAAACTTGGGTATGCTTAGCCACTGAGCCACATCTCCAGCCTTTTTATTTATTTATTTATTTTAATTTTAAGATAGGATTTTGCTAAGTTGTTTAGGGCCTCCCTAAATTGCTGAGGCTACTTTTGAACTTGTGATCCCCCTGCCTCAGCCTCCTGAGTCACAGGGATTATAGGTGGGGGCCACTGTGCACAGCTGTTTTTCCTGTATATGTGAAATATGAAATGACCAGGTACATATCAGAGATTTACCTGAATGAAACTAAAAGAAAGATCTAATGAGGAGATCACAGATGCTTCTGTATCTTTGTATTGCTCAGCTAATGTGCTATCCCATCCAGTGGTCATCACAAAGTACAGTCTTGGAGAAAAGAAGCCACCTAGGCAATAATTTTCAATCTCAAATCTGGATTTATTACTGCAACTCAATAATTTAGGAACATAACATTGTTAAATGTAAAATCACACAATAGAAAATAACAGAATTTGTTTAAAACATATTAAACTCTTTATGCATGAGAGATTTTCTATCATATCTGTATGTGTGAGTATGTATATGTATGTGAATTTGCTCATGATGTGAAATGTATGTCCTACGGTATATCAGCAGTCAAATTTTTTTTCTAAATGATAAAAACATAAGCAAACCCAAATATACCTCAGCTGTTCTCTTGCTATTCATCATTTGCCATTTGTCAGAATATGAATATATCAGTCTTCTCTTGACATCTGAGGTTCCATGTGGAACATAAGGACATTTGTCCTTTAGCAAAGAGATAAACAGTCCCTTGCATATACAAAAGAAGAAACACACATTTAGAAAATAAATAAATAAATAAATATTCAAAGAGTATTAAAATGTAGGACATAGAAGAAAAGGAAAGTATCAGAAGGGAAAAGGAAATCATCAAAAAACGTTATCAGTTGTTTCTGATGAGGAATCCTTCAAGACTGTGAAGGGAATGGGAGACAGAGTGGCTGAGAGAGGGGCCGATTTAGAAACCTATGACTTTGCAACATTACTTGAGGTAAGAAGTAGAGCGTATAGTTTCCCACGGCTGATACAATAAAATATTTCAAACCAAGTTTACATAAACAACGCAAGTTTATTCTCTCACAGTTTGGGGGGCTGCATTAAAATAACAAAAAAACCTGTAAGGCCATCTTTTTGGAGGCTCTGGGGGAGAATCTCTTTAGATTATGCTGTTCCCACTGACCCTTGGCTTTCCATGATTTGAAAACACCACCCCAAATCTACCTCTGGAGTCACACTACATTCTTCTTGTATGGCTCTGTGTTCATGTTTATTCTTTTTTTTTCTTATAAAAATACTACCACAATCAGATTGTGGCTCATCTCATGGCTTTGTCTTAATTTGGTTTTATCTTTAAATACCCTGTTCCAAATATTCATAGGAACCAGGGGTAGGATTTCAGTATGTCTTTTGGGAGATATAGTTCAACCCATGAAAGGGTGTTTATTAAAATTATTTCAGATCAAACCATTTCTTAAGATAATGAGAGAGAGAGAGGAGGAAGAGAATATGTTATGCATTTATAAGGAAGATTACCTGTTCAAATGAAAACCATATCCAAGACCATGAAAACAGATGAATGTATTCTAGGAATGTAAAGATAAGTAACCAGATATGAAAAAATAAAATATAAAGAAGGCAGAAAATACTTTTAATATTTTAAAATATTAAAATATGCAGAAACAAACAACTCAGTTTAAAAATATGAAAAAGGCCCTATTGATATTTCACCAGATGTACAGATATTCAGGGTCATATGTCATTAGGGAAGTGCAAATTTAGTCAACAATAAAATGCCATTATACCATTATATATGGCTATTAGAATACCATGAACATAAAAAGAATAAACTTGAACACAGAACCATATTTAATGGTAATTTGGTATTTGGCTATTAGCTATTAGAATGACCAATATTAAAAATACTGACAATACCACATGTTGATGAGGATGTGAAGTGACAGGAATTCCAATTCATTGTTGGTAGCAATGCAAAATTGTACAGCTATTTTGGAAGACAATTTGGCAGCTTCTTACAAAACTAAATATATTTCTACCATATAATCTAGCAGTCACACTCCTTGGTATTTGGCCAAATGAATTGAAATCATGCCATACAAACACCTGTACATGAATGTTTATAGAAGCTTTATATACGACCATCAAAACTAGAACTATCCAAGATGTCATACTGTAGGTGAATGATAAACAGTGGTACCTACAGAGAGTGGAATATTATTTGATACTAAAAAGAAATGAGCTATTAACCATGCAAATGTGTTGAGAAAATTTAAATGCATATTTCCAAGTGAAAGAAATAAATCTGAAAAAGCTGTATACTGTATGATTCCAACTATTGGGCACCCTAGAAAAGCAAAATTATGGAGATAATAAAATGAGCGGTGATTTTCAGGGCTTAGAAGAGTGGGAGGAATGAATAGGCAGAGGATTTAAGGTTGTAAAATTAATCAGGATGATGCTATATAAGTGGACACATGTCATTATAAATTTGTTGAAACCCACAGAATGTAAATCAACAGTGAACCCTAATATATGTAAAATATGGATTTGGGTGATACTGGTGTGGCAAAGTAGGTTCACTGATTGCAACAAATATACTACTGTGGTGTGTGACAGCAGCATTTGGAAAGGATTGTACACGTGGGAACACAGAGAAAGGGAGAGTGTGATGGTTAACCTGGTTTGGCAACTTGATTGTATTAAGAGGTGCCTAAGATTAAGAGATTTCTGGGTATATCCTTGAGGGTCTTTCCAGAAATGATTGGCATATGGAACGGTAAACTGAGTGTGGAGATCATCCCTGAATGTGGGTGGGCACAGTTCAATAGTCTGTGGGCCAGGATGGAAGAAGGAAGAGAAATGAAAGGCAATTTTCATTTTCTTTTCTCTTCTTTCTCTTCCCTTATCTCTTTCATTCTTCTCCTCCTTCTCCTTCTTCAACTGGGAATTGAGCCCAGGGTCACTTTAGCACTGAACTACATCTTCTGTTATACTTATTTTTTTGTTTTTATTTTGACATAGGGTTTTGTTAAGTTGGCAAGGCTGGCCTCAAATCTGTGATCCTTTCTGCCTCTGCCTCCTGAGTGTCTGGATTATAGGCACACACCATTCTGACCAGCGGCAACAAGCTCTAAATTCTTTTTGAGTAGATGCTTCATTTCCTGTCAAAATCACCTGAGGACATTGGACTCCAGCTCCTTCATGCTTTCAAGTGGACTCTGGATAGTGATTATTGAAATTACCAGGCCTTCAGTCTCAGACTTAGGCTCTTGTTCTGAAGCTCCAGTTTCTTGGACTGATAAGTTACTTGTTTCTTCAACACTGCACCCCGGACAGTTTGGGGACTATTCAGCTTTAGATCTTGTAAAAAATCTTATGAATGCCTATATATAAATTGCCTTTTTATAATTATATATTCTGAAGAAGATTTAAAACATATATAGTGGACATTTAAGCATTTTTTTAAATATAAAAACTTCAAAAAAAAACTTCAGAATATTAATTTAGGTAAATTCTGTAGTGCTAGCTTATTTGTCATGAATTCTTTCAATTTATGCTTATCTTGCAAGTATTTATTTCCATTTTAATTTTGAAGGATAGTTTTGTTGCATATAGAAATCTTGGTTAACAGTTACTTTCTTTCAGGACTTGGAACACATTATTCCAAACCCTCCTGGCTTTTGATGTTTGTGCTGAAAAAAATTTCAGAATGCAAAGTGTTTTTTAGGAATAACACAAGATTAAGTAAAATGAACCATATGCTAGGTCATTAAAGATTCAAAGAATTTTGAAGTCCACAAAATTCAAAGGAATAAATTAGACAAAATTTATTCTCTGTCCTCAGTTGTAATCATGCTAGAAATAAATTTTAAAGTAAAAGGTTACAAAAATCATATAATGGAAATTAAATAAAATACTGTGGTGTAACTCCAAGGTCAAAGAAGAAATGACCATGGAAATTATAAAATTGTTTGATCTGAATTACAATTGTGATTGAACATATCAAAATTTGTAAGATCCATCTGAAGTTATGATTAGGAAAAAATTATAGCCGTCAAGTACTGTGATAGAAAGTAGAAAATGTTAAAAAATCCTATAACTTAAGTACCCATATTATGAAGTAAGGAAAATTAATTAAGAATATAAAGTTAAATTTAAAGGTAGGACAGCAATTAATGAAATAGAAAAATAAAATTTACTCTTTTAAAAATAAAATGAAAAAGCCCTTTATTAAAATTAAGAAAAGAAATAATGTGCACATAATGTGCACATAAAAGAAATAAGAATAATGCCAAAAATTCAACAAAAATGAAAAATATCCTAAAGAAGTTTAATGAACAACTTTGAGCAAAGTTGAAAATTTAGAGTAATTCATATCTAGAAAGATATAATATATTAAAAAACATTTATAAAATATAAATATTATCATAAAAATTAAAGTAAGTGTATCCATAATTCAAAGTTTTTACCAAAGAATAACTCAGACCAATCAGTTCACTTTACATTCTACCAAATACTTTAAATAGAAATAACACCAATCTTGCAAAAAAAGTCCAACAGGAAGGGGTCTGGTATGGCAAATGAAGGACATTAGGAAATCTTTTCTTGGGTAAGCAGTCACAAACTAGAAGAGATGTCAAAACAGGCATATGTTATCAAACAACCAAAGGCTTATCAGAAATTGAGAAGTATTTATTTCATCACAGTGGGAATTATTGAGTTTGCTTCCTCTACCAACTTTATCAACAAGGAAGTTGAGTCATCACAGAAAAAAGCAACAACTTCACTGTATAAAGTGGTTTACCTGATTTGCATCAGAATGCAGAAGAAACCCATGTCCAAGAACATTGTTGAAAATAATACTGATTTCAGTGCCAAATGAAAGAACAATATTCTTTCAATGAGCCTGAGGTTAAGATACTAATTGGGGCAGGCCCATAATAATGAACTAGAATTCCAATATGGAGTTTTATAAAATGATCTAGTCTTGAAAAGTTCCCATACATTAGTAGCAGTCAAGAAATTCTTCTGTAAGTTGTTTTTGTTCAATATTTTGGTCATAGCAATGAGAAGCAGACTAACACATGGAGACATTATAGTAATCAAATATGCTTTATAGAAACACTGAAAGATATCCTTCAGACTGAAAAGCAATGACACTAGATGGTAATTCAAATACACAAGCACTAAAAATCACTGGTGTGTTATTGAAAATTTTAAATTATTGCTTTTTGCAATTGGTTTTTAGTCTGGAAAGAGTTAAAAAGTGAAAAATACATTTGTATATTCTTTCATATTTTCTTACAAAATTACCTTTACTGATGATCTTTATTTCTGTGTATAAAAACCTCCATGACCTTGGAATTAGCAATGATTCCATGGATATGGAACCCAAAGAATAGGCAATAAATCAAAAAATAAATAAATGGTACTCTATGAAACCTGAAACTAGAAACTTTTAAGGCTTTTAAAATATTATTCTAGGTGTGTGTGTATGTGTGTGTGTGTGTGTATGTGTGTGTGTGTGTGTGTGTGTGTGTGTGTGTGTGTCTGTGTGTAAATGCTAATCAGAGTTCTGATTTTATAATTTTATAAATCTGGGTCAAATATATCAATCTTCATTTCCCTTTATAATCACCTACTTATAATTATTTTAAATATTTTTTCTACCTACTTTCAGAGTCACATTGAGCAGTATTATAATTGTTCTTTCAATCATTAACCAAGATTCAGAAATCTTAAAAGTAGAGAGCCATAATTTTGCTTATAGAGTTTTTTCTTTATTCTTGAGGGTCCAATCATTGTTTTAATTTTGCTATTTTTTAAGCATAAGTCTCCTTGAATTAGTTCTCATGTTTACTTATTTGTTGGTTTATTGGTTTGTTTAATCTTAGAATGCTTTGAATTTCCCTTAAATCCTAAAGGACCCTTTAGTGTACATGACGTGGGTTGACAATTCTTTGTGACCTTAAAGCTGTTAGACTATTTCTTTTTGCTCTCCCTGATTTCCAATCTATGTTGTACTGTCATAGGAATTGCTTTTCTCTGTAGGAAAAAGGTCATGCTTCTCCAGCTGGCTTCATAATTATTTTTAATTTTTAAAAATTTATTTAAGATGTGTCAGTATTGTCATGAATTTGTTTGAGATTTACTATATGGTGTCCATTCAAATTTTAATATGTAAGTTAATGCCCTTTGCCCAATTTTGTGCAAATTTCAGCCATTGTTTCTTCAAGCACTTTTTCAGCCCTACCTTAATTGTACCGTACTTCCAGAACTTGCATACTATGAATCTTTATTTTTTGGTGTAGTTCCACAGTTCTTAAAGTCTATGTTCATTTTTCTGTCTTCTGGTTACATAAATTTCTATTGTTTATCCTTTATTTGACTGATTAGTCTCCCAGGCCCCTCCACAGTACTGTTGAGTCCATCTATTCAGGTTTTGTTTATAGGTTATTTTTTTTTGTATTTTTTCAATGTTGAATTTTTTCCATTTGGTTCTTTCCCTTATTTCTTTAACAACATTTTTAAAAAATTGAGATTATCTAATTTTTCATTTGTTTCAAGCATTTTTGTGATTTCTTGTTGATGAAAACTTTAGTGGCTATTTAAAAATCTTTCTCAGATCTTTCTTGTACTTATTTCATCTCAGTATTATATGGTGTTCCAGTGTGACATATGTGTGGTTTTGGAATGAACTTTCTCAGAGAACCCCTAATGCTCAGGAAATAATAACCAGAATTAATAAATAGGATGTTATTTAAAAAATTTCTTCACAGCAATGGAAACAATTAAGAACACAAAGAAAGAACTCACAAAATGAGAGGAAAATATTTGCCAGCTATGCTTCTGACAGAAGATTATTGTCTAGAACATATAAAGACCATTAAAAATGTTTACTTAAAAAAAACAATAAATGGGCAAATAAACTAAACGGACACTTCTCAAAAGAAGAAATATAAATGACCAACAATTATATAAAAAATGTTTGGCATCTCTAGTAATCAGGGAAATACAAATTGAAACTACAAAATCTTTCTCTTTTATATTTCTGTTGACACCAGTCTAGCAGAGGAAAAGTGGTATGGACTTGTTACTCTCAAGTGGAGGTGAAAGTCTGGATTCTTCACTCAAATCTGCATTAATCACTAAAAGAGGGGTCAACATTTGATGGCAAGGTGCAGTTGACAATTACCACCCCAAAGTGGCCTACATTGACAGTGCATGTAAAGGTGGGGGTGTCCTTATAATTGCTCAGTGACAGTGAGTGTCCTGACCCTTCGCAGGGCTGCCTCTGAAACTATCCCATCATGAAGGAAGAGGGACACATGATTAATGTCAACTGGACATGGGAGTTCACATTTTTCATCTTTTTTTTTTATTCCTGAAATAAACAAACTTGTTTCCATATCATAACTTTCATTTTCTGCCTCAATTTTTCATCTTCCTCATCATTAATGATGACATGGGGGAAAATAATTAAGGACTAATCTTAGATCTCAACTTAAATGTTACTGTCTTAAATGACCACAACAGACCAGAAAATTTAATTTTATCTTTTACAATGTTATTCTCTACTAAGTTGTGTTTAGTTTTATTTCATAGCTATTATTCTGATATTTTCTTCTTTAGGTTTTTTTTTTCTTTTTTTCTTTTTCTATTTTGGTCTCTATTCCCTATTGTTGGGCTATAATTTTTGTGGAAGCAGAAACCTAATCTGTCTTGACAATTACTATTTCTTCATGTGTTTAGAAAAGTCCCTGGCACAGAATAAACATTCAATGAAATTTTATTAAATGTGAATGAATGATACAGATTGTTTTCACCTTACATTTTCATAGTCATTCATTATCCTAAAGGATAAAAGTGCATTTCATCATAATGATGATAGTAATTCCTCTTTGCACCTCTGATAATCCAAAATTACTGGCAGGCAGGAGCAAAGGCCTGAGTGACAGGCTTATGGCTTTGTGGTTACATCCTGAGGATAATTAACTCTTCTAGGCCAGCTGTGACCCCTGCTGGGAGTCAGCCTGTGCCCAACATGATGACAGAATTGGTCCCAAATGAGGCCACTACACTTGAGTCTCTGTAGTGAGTCCTGTGATTGTAATGAAACAAACTCTCTGCCAAATAGGAAAATCAAGTCAGAATTTAGGGACCAGTTGGTTCCCCAGAGAGTCTTGCAAATGATTTGACAATTTTAGAAAGCATGCCCAGGGGCTCAGCTTGCCAGTTTCCTATGTGAGATGATTCCAGTGGCAATAATATAGCTTTTTGAAATTTCCTTGCAATTTTTTTCTCCCCCATAGTTCATTGGCTATTTTTCCAAGTCTGAGTTTCAACAAATAGAAACTTTGTCTTTCAGTTTTAAGCTTTTTCTCACCTTTTAAAATGCAAATACTTCAGGGAAGGGTAACAGCTGGTCAGTCATTTTGATCATAATGTAATGAGTTTATTAGAGCCAGCCTGGAGAGGGAATTCTGACACAGTGCATACTATGCCACAAACATGGCTCTCTTTTGAAGCTTGCCAGTATTGGAAAATTTCCTCACAGGAGAATTTCTCAGACATGCAGAAATGCAGTGACTCTAACATATGCAGATGGAAGGCATAGTACAGAAATGCGTAACTGGATCTCAGTAGGAACTACCACTGTGGATTGAGTTATTTTGGAGGGAGGCATAGTAAGTCCAAAGCCTAAGATTTTCATGTTTTATGTAATAAATGGCCAAGGATTTGTGAAAGTGAAGGTCTGAAGGTCTTCTTAAATTCCTGTTATCATTAATAATAAAGTCCTATTATTTAAATATCAGATTAACAGTTATACATAAAATAAAGCTGGGTAATTTAGTTAAGAAGGACAGGTAAGAGAGAAAAATTAGTCTATTTGAACTGGGATGGTCATCCAAGAAGGTGACTTTTGTTCTGAGATCCAAGGCCATACCTACGGACATGGGGGAAGGAGCATTCTAGATTGAAAAAGTAAAAAGTGATCCCTGATTTAGGATTTAGGAACATGTTTTTTTGTTTTGTTTTGTTTTGTTTTTAGGAATGAAGAAGACCAGGTTGTGCTAAGTGCATTGAGGGTAGGTCCTTTTAAAGTTATATTATACTTCAGCTGTATTTTCCAAAAATAATAAGTACAAGTGAATTTTCAGAGGAGTCTCTAAAAAAGAAAATAATAGTGCAGTAAATTCTTGATTATGAGAATTCTCAGCATAGTGTTTTGTGAGTATCATTTCTGATAAGAATTTTGTGTTTTGTGTTTAAAATAGTTAATTATTTATTTAAAAGAATCCTGGAGAGAATATTCAAAATGATACCTGAAATTGGAAGCCACATCTATGATTTACACACTCTAGAAAATCAAAACATAGTATATATTTGTGATTTTAATCAATGAAAATGGAAGAGCATGATTTTTTGTTGGAAAAAAATTACCAATAAAATAACTTTAGTTTTAAATTAACTTCTCTGTACTTATATTGAAATCTTACCTTTGATTGGGGACAATTTAAATGTTTTCCACTATCCTCTTAACCTCACACTTGGCCATAGGTACCAATCACAGCACTGTAGGTAGACTTGCCCTTTAAGACTTTAAATAGGGCACCATCATTTAACTACTTGAGACACTCTAATTTATTGGGAAGGGGATGAGATAACAATGTGAAAATACTCCTGAAATTGGCCCAGTCTTTTGATGGATGGCTGCTAAAAACATTTTAATGTCATTTTCCATTTTTCTATCATGGAAGAAGAAATAAACAGTTAAACCCCTAAATACCATTGGTCTGATTGATAGTTTTTCATACAAACAAAAATACTGAAATTCAAAAAGTAACACTTTATCAATAGAAAGGTATACTTCTCTGAGTGTTATTATTGTAGTATTTATGTCAAGACCTGGAAAGTGACAGGAGAATAAGTTGATATTTCTCTCTCAGTTTTCTTTCTGTTAGGCAGGCTGGTGAGAGAACCAGTCCAGTCTGAGCCTCATGGGGCCCAAGCATCTTTCAAGAACTACTATAAAGGTATAATACGAGGTACTTGAGAGATTTCTCAGAGACAGCTCAGGAGGTCCCTCCTGACCAGTTACCACACCCAAGGTCTATGGGAGGTACTGAAGGCCAGTGAGTAGAGCCCAGAGAGTGAGCAATTAATAAACTATGTGCTACAAAAGAGTAGTGAGGTCAATGCTGGGCAGCTCTTCCTTCTGAGGAGCTCTGACACTATCCTCTAAATGCATGACATTCTGCAACATGGAAGACAGAGTTGTTTCATTTTCTCTCTTACTCTTGCAGAACCATCCCTCCAATCAGAAATAATGCATCTGAGCGTTTGCCAGAATCAGCAAGAATGGAAGGATTACTTCCAATTAAAGCAGTCAATCAACACTAAATCCTAAAATAACCAAAGTCCTTCTCTTCTTCCAGTCAGGCTTCCAAACAGTGTAGGAATATAGGGTGCATACATTTAGATAAAGGACTTGGGGAGTGAAGGTTTGACATGGGTAGAAGCAAAATTTGTGATGAAGGTAGTAAATGTCAAAAAGCAAAAGCAATTATGTTTGATAGGATCAAAGACATGCCAACATTGCCTCTACTTGTGGGTTGGTGGGGATTGACACATTCATCCAGACCCAGGCAAAACCTCTCTGTAGATCTTACTGCTTAGTAGAGGTCTTTAATCAGATGGATTTCTGGGTTGACTCTCTAGGGACTGGGGCCCTGGTCTGTTTCCCCTGAGTATAATCCCAAGAACTTCATCTGTAAGCAGTGCTTACTTTAATAGGCTAGGGTGTCAGGTGAAAATGGGAAATTAGATGTGTTTTTGTTCATTCCTCAATAAAATACCCAGAATTTCAGTGTCAGAAAATGTTCTTACACAAAATGACCTGGTCTACCTTGAGCCAACAATAGGAACAAAGGGAAATAACCTGTTAAGTGGATTATGTCCTTGCTGTTCTTCTCTTGCATTCCCCATGAAATTGGTGTTCAGGAGGATCAATTCATGTGGCCAAGTGCCCCATGTTATTCTCTTCACTCAAACAAAGCATCATGAGTTTAGAGAACTGAAGTAGCCATTTACTTCAATTGTGCCAATAGTCTACATTTCCTGAGGATTCTCTTTAGTTTCTCCCAATATCCCTGTACATTCAGTTTCAAGGTGCTCAGGTACAGGTAAAATGATGGTGTTTTGGCCATTGGGAATCTTTCTTCTTCTTCTTGACATGTTTGGCTGATTAACACGCTAGGTCTCTTATGTGGACATGACAGGCAAATGTTTTCCAGAGCAAGTAAGAATCCACCGTATCTCTCTAGTACATTTTTGTAAATAATGATGATGATGATGATGATGATAACCAAAACAAGTGACTGCTGTTCCTTCCCTTCTCTTTCACAAGCAGAAGAAGAGAAACATCAGTCTACATAAAACTACAAGTTTAGCACAGTAACAAGTAGCAAACTAGAGCTGGGTGGTCTCCAAAGGGCTCCCTCAGTCTCTTTGCTGGTGCAGAGGTCCCATATGTGTGGCTTAAGACCCCAAGGTTGGATTGTGTTGTTACTGGGTTGACCTCTGGTCAAACTCTATACTGGTACATTTTAAATATGTGCATGACTACAGAATCCATTATATCCACATGAGTGAAAGGCAGGAATCCTAATTTATAGGTCTCTGTCTTCATATCAGGTTTTCCTTCCATAGCAGGGAGGTCAAAAAGTTATGGCTGATGGCTACTGTTACTCTGTAGCAGTTCAGGAAAAATGGTATATGCACCAATTTTCTCACCATTGGGGACATAAAAAAATGGATTGTTTTACAGGTATGGAGGGCCATGAGTCCAACATTAAGTTTTCAGATGATTCTGTTTCTGGTGAGGGCTTTCTTCCTGGCTTATGGATGGCTACCTTTTCAATTTCTCTTCATATAGCCTTTTCTCAATTTATACCAGGAGAGTGAGCTCTTGTGTTTCTTCTGCAAAAACACTATTGTGACAGGGTCCCATCCTTTAGACCTTAATTACTTTCTTAGAGAAAAATTTCCAAATATTGCCAAACTAGGGGTTTAGAGGGGCACAGATATTCAATCCGATAATATGTGTGTCTACATTCAGAATGAACAAGATAAGTCCATTTTTAGAAATGTGGAGACAATGGACATCTCCCTTACCCAAAACAGTAAGCCACTGAATGTTAGGTCATCTCTTCCTTTTCCCTCCCTTCTTCCCTTATTTCCTTCCTTCCCTCCCTCTTTTCTTATATCCCTTCTTCTCCCCTTCTCCTTTTCTTTACCCCTTTCTTCTTTCCTTATCATTTCTTTCCTTTGTGTCTTCCTTCATTTTGAAAACATTATTTGTAAATCTCTATCATCAATTACCAATATTGGCCATTGAATGGTGTTTCAACACTCAGTGCTTGAATTTATCCAATGCCTCAGGAAGTTAAATAAAAATGAATTATCAATGGGTGAATTCATAATATTAACTTGAACATTTAGGAATGTAGTAAAATGACTCCTACTTCTGTCTGGGATATGCCATACTTCTAAAGCCTATTTTTTAAAGATAAAATTTGTAAACAGTGAAATATGCGAAATTGTACATGTGTAATTTAAAAAGCTGTTACTACCATTCTTTTTTTCTCCCTCAATTCCAGTTGATGTCAGGGGACAAAGGATTGTTTAGGTGCTGTTAGAAAGCATGTGGGGGCTTCCAGTAAAAAAGCTTAAAAGGAGCTGCAGTGGTTGAAAGTTTGGCCATTTTCTCCTGCACTTCCTTCTCATTCTTGCTGCATGAAAAGTGAACTCAGTGACCAGCGCCCCAGCAGCCACATGGGATCATGGGTTGAAGCACTAATGATGATAGAGCAGAAAAACAAATGAACAAACTGGAAACAATTTAGGGTCTAGATCCATGATGATACATGGAGCTGCCATACTTTCTCAGAATGGCTCAACTTCTTATATGCTTACATGAAAGAAGAATGGCCATTTGGGGTCTATTTGTTAAGTTTTCAGTTAAGTGTTGCCAGATCTAAACCTAACTGATACACAGGACCAGTGGAGTAGGTGGTTGATTTGATGAGTTCTAGGAAGAACCTCTAGATATGACCTCATTTGTCTCTCAGTAGAGCCAGTATCCAGAGGAGGAAGTAGTAAATTATGTTTGATAGAGGGACTATTGGTCATTGGGATTAGATTATGTAGCACAGAATTAAAATCTGGCTCTGACATTTAGTAGCTATTCGACTTTTAAAAAGAAATCTTCATCTCAGTTTTTCATCTGCAAAATGGAAATCAATTCTTACCTAGTGATTTCACAGGGATTAAAATAGATGCCACATGTACAGCACTACCTGGAGCATCTTGAAAGTCGCTGGCATCTCTTAAAATGATACAGTAAATATCTGACATTGGTTACTGAATTTCAGAGTCCTTATAGCACTATAATATCAATGTATGTGAAATGTGGGGAAAATTCTGCGAAGTACTTCCTTGTGGTACTTACAACAAATAATATATTTTTTAAAAATACACACACACACACATACACACACACACACACACACACACATATATATGTGTGTATGCATATATATATTTAAAAAACAAGTTCCAGGCTGATAAAATGATTTGATCACTCCACTTGAAGTTCATCAGTGCAGAGATTTGAACCCAGCTCCACAAGCTCCTGACTCAGAGACCTTTCCACTGTACCAATATGCATTTTTGAAGTCTTAGAGCTAGAATGCTTTGTTTTGATCAGTACCAAACCCCACTTTAGCTAAATTAGAATGCCTAGGATAGAACAAAAGGAAGACTAAAAGATATATGGAGCAAGTTAGATTTGGAGGAAGGGAGGAAAATACCATCATTCTGGGGTTATGTTTGTCTCTGGGAAGTGCTGCTGCATGATTCCTAGACAGCTCAACTGAAGCCATAGGTATGGGGGAGAAACTGTACTCTGCTGTCCAGTATCAGTTCAAGTACGACACTAACATTCCAGAGTTTAAGGCATCATGGGTTTAAAGACAAGTACCCAATACTGCCCTCGCTGCAAATGACAGTCATATATGCTCTGACTGAATGGCTACAAATCTGAGGGTGCCCACAATCTCCTTCCTCTTTAGTAATTCACAAGTATGACTATACAAGATGGAGGAAACTGGAACACATATGATTGTAACATTATTCTAAGTGACAGCAATCACATCAAGACAGAGTCATCTTCCATATGGTCACTAACCAGAAGCTCTACAGTTCCTATTATGGAGGCATGATTGATTGAATCATTGCCACAGGTAACACTCCATCTCCAAATCCCTTTCCTGACCAGGGCTGGGACCAACCCTCTCCTCCACGCTAATCCTGTGTTGATATTCTCTGATGACAGTCCCTATCCTGAATCATCTATTCAAGTGTGATCCAAGGGATTTAAGAACAACACATATACTCCTACTATTTAAGAATCCCAAGGGTTCAGAGTTTCCTCCCACTAGCAACAAAGGTCAAACTTTCTATTTTACAACAAACTGAAAGGAAGAGAAAGAATATTTTCTTGGATCTGTTGACCCAGACCCACTTCTAGGTCAGGGATTAGGAGAGATCTTAAGGTATTCTTGGACTAGTTTATAATTTTACCAATGCAGTATAGGCAAAAACAGGTAAATATTAGCTGGAAGATTTAGTGTTGATGCATTTTTCCGTGTTAGGTCCCACTGTCTTGAACCTGCAAATAAAGCTATTGTCTTTATGAACTTATGTGAATGACAGCCTATCATCTGTACTGATATTTTCTTCTTGTTGTTCTCATTATATTCTCACATTTAATAAGTGCTTTGTTAGATTTTTACCATCACTTTCAAAAGTGGACAAGATAAAAGTTTCAAACAGTGACCAAAAGACCTGAAAAGGACAACATAAGAGGGAAAAGAAAATATTTGAGGCTCATGGTTTCAGAGGTCTCATTCCATAGATGGCCAACTCCATTGCTCTGGGTCCAAGGTGAGGTAGAACATTATGGCAGAAAAGTGTGAAGGAGAAAAAGGTTCAAGACATGGCAACAAGAAAATAGAGAAAGCGCCACTTACAGGGACAAAATACAAACCCCAAAGACACACCCCCAGTGATCTACCTCCTCCACCCCACCCCACCTGACTATAGTTATCACTCAGTTAATTCATACTAATGGGTTAAACTAGTAGTTGCATCTTTCATAACAAAATCTTTTCACCTATGAACTTTCTTGCATCATCTCACTTATAACCTTTTGAGGGATACTTTGTATCCAAACCATAACAATAGAGTAGATAAGCAATGCTTTATGATGTTGTTACTTGTCTAAAGTTGAACAGATAGTTAATAGTAAAATTGGGCTGTGTGATAGTTGAAATCTTTGTTTCCTTAAAGGATTGAGATTGCTTCTATGTTCAAATGGACAATATCATACTTGGGGTTGTTATCTTTTGATTTTTTGAGTCATTTTAATCTCATACTTACACGTGATACAAAATTTAATGTACAAGCAGTGTCTATAATTTCCTTTATTTTAGATAATAATAATGTAGCACATTTTTGTTTGATGACTATTGTGATGGATGAATAAAATACTGTCAACAGGGAGACAAATGGAAACAAATGTAATACATAAATCAGCCTGTGAAGAAAATCCCTAAAATGCTGGTAGGAAAAGTGTCTATCACACGACTTCTAAGTTAAAACTCAGGTTCTATAATGCACCTTCTGGGGAACACAGCTCCTCAATACACTGGAAAGCCTATGCTGTATACTCCAGAACCTCCAAAGAGGCAAGTCCAGGCACAGTCAGCAGCTGGTCCCTGGATATAATTTTTTCAGTTGAAATTTTTCATGGGGAGATTTTATATGAGAAATCTTAATTGTAAATAACAATATAAAACCATATACTATTTCAGGAAAAGAGAGTTCATCCTCATTTTCTTGTTCCTTAAAGAGGAATATCATCCACTGGAGGAGTAGGCTAGATACTCTGGAATGCTCTCTCATTCACCCTCCATTCATTCCTTTACTAATTTGTTTTTCCATTCCAGGCATCTCTAATCCTTTTCTCAACCTTTGAGGGTTGGAAATCCATGTGTGTTTTCCTGCCCAAAGAAGAGAAAGCTGGAGCTTCTTCCCCTACTCACAATCTAAATGGAACAGTAATGGCAATGAAGATATCCCTGTCCTACCCTTCTTTTCACTTCCCAGATACCACATGAAGATAAATCATGCTAAATCTTGTAGGACTTCTCTTACCACATCTAAGCAATCAGTTACACATCCTTTCATTCTTACTATCATGATTAAAGAAGTGTGAGTGGGGCAGTGGATGAAGAAAATACAATACAGAACAATATTTTATGAGATCCTGAGAAAAAAAATGGAGATAAAAATGGATGTGTTGGTGGTGGTGCTAAGGATAAGATGGTTGTTCTGCAAGGGAGTTGTTTTTGCCTGGAGACTTGAGGTACATTAGCATTTGCACAGCTAGTGACTTGGGGAAGGAGCTAGCAGAAAGTCATAAAATATCACCCCCCTCAGCTGATTCTTATCAAGAGATGGTGATAAAACTCCATTGAAACATGGACGGGAAGTCTTTTGTAGATATAATACAGAGTTTAGAATGATAGGTGTCACCAGTCAAGTTCCTTCATTTTGAGGCAGAGGAGGAACATGAAGTTCATTGGAATGTTCTCAAGAGCACATTTGTAGATGGGAAAGATGTAGGATCAGGCAGAAGGAGCAGCTGGATGGTATCACAGTAGTTACAAAGGCCTTAGTCGATTCCATGGAGATTTGGGATTGGTGAGTTATTCCAAATTAAAGATAAAGGAACTAGGCCTTCATATCCTTCAACATTTTATTATCACTCCTGATAGAAAATGAGAGCTAACCCTAGGAAGGGTGTATGATTTTGGACAAAGCATCTCTGTTTGATCAAAGGCAGGTTTGGGAAAAGAACTCAGCGGAGAGGTATCCAAATAATACTCTTAACACTTGGGGAGGTTAATACTCCATCCTGCTGGTAGGCCTCTGGTCATGACCTCCATTACATGACCTCCATTACAAAAGGGACTGATCAGGTTAAAGATGGGATTCTACTCACAAACTGCCGTATATGTGAAAAATTCAGACTAGGCACCTTTCTCTAAGCATTGCTTTTCACAAAAAGTGTGTACCATGTGACTGCCATGAGTTATTCTAACAATCCCTTCCAGAATTTCTCCGGAATCTGATAGAGGAGAATTTGTGTTTGGCAGTGGCATTAACCTATATTCCTGGCACAGGTCTTCATCTCTTCAAACACACACCTGAGAACTCAAATAGCTCACAGTCGGAACTGCTGGCAATCTTACTTGTGATAACAAAATGGAAAGGTTCAAGCCAAGAAAATTTTAAGAAGACATATGGCATGACAGATGATGCCTCCCTCCAAGAAAGCCAAGGGCAAGTTAATCCACCCTTACCTGAGGGCATTCAGATATGGAGAAACTGTACAAATCACAGCTGAGCCTTTCCTAGCCAGCAGGACCAGAGCAGGCCTGGCCATGCGGGGGTGGAGGAAGTAACTACCCACACAGTGTGACTTGGAGGAGCCAGCAAAGCCCTGGGTCCCTGGGACTTCCTCCAGATGTAGTTTATTTCCTGAAATTTCATGTGCCCTACTTAAGACTCTGATTTTTGTTAAAAATGTAACTTCTTTCATAATTATCAGTCCTAGAAAGGCAGAGTTACGGAGTCACGACAAGTAGGTTTATCACAATCATGCCAGGAACTAAATGCGTTCCTAGATGTGTGCCCCTAGATAAGACTTTTCTCTCTGAATCTCAGATTCTGTGATTCAGTACCATGTGTGTGGTTTTGATGCCCTTTGCTTTTGTGTAGATATATGTGGCCTCAGATTACCGCTGACTCCAGCTACTATTGTCACCACCTATACTGAAAAGTTCTGTTTTAGTCCCATCATTGCTAATGGATATCTGACAACTTCAGTACCTAAAATATAACAATATTTTTGGATTATAGAGTCAGAGTTGCTGGCTCACGAAAAGTTTGTGCCTTTTCCAGAAAGATTCCCATTAGACTTAGTGTGCATGTTTCAGGAAAAGGGGATAGAATATGCAGATCTTGCCTCTAAGTTTGGGCTCCAGCTACATTCTTTACAATCTTTCTGTATATTACCTTACAAATCCAGGAAGACAACTGGTTAGGAAAACCTCACGCAAACAGGAGAACTGGCAATCTCTGTGGATATTCTATCATCCCCAGAGTAGGGGGCTGACTGGGTCCCATTACAATTCTTTCAATTCACCTTTCTTATTTGCATCTCGGTGTCCCAGCATAAGACTGTCATGTTTTAATTTGAACAGATGCCTAAATGAATGGCTAGGCAGATACAAAGAATAAATGAGAACAACAGACAATAGCCAACTTCCCAGCAGAAAACAGCAGAATTGAAATTCTAAGAAAATTATTTACTAAACAGGGTTAAAGGAATCAACAAAGATTATCCAAGGTTTCTGGGGACAACTAACAGCAATAAGCCATTACCATCCCCCAACTGAAGGGCAAGGAAGAGAGCCACCTGACAGGGTCTATGGACACAGCCACAGCTAGACCATGATGACAAGCAGGGAGTCAGAGGAGGACCTGCTCTGGAGTTCTCCCTCTTTCATCTCTTGCTACTGTGTTCCACTGGCCAAACCAAAATGGAAGCCAGAAGACAAGAGAGTATCCTGGATTCAGTCTTTAAAAAAACAACAACAACAAGTAGACAAAGTCTTAGAGGATAGGTAAAAAGGACTGTGTATGAGGGATAGAGATGGAGACTAGCAGAGCAAAGCATAAATGAATGATTTTGGTGGAATAAACAGGGAGGCATAAGATCCTAGAAGAGGAAGAGGAAGCAGGGAAAGGCCTGCCAGACCACACCAGAGACAGTGTCAACTAATTCTAATTACACGAGCATTGGAAATCACTGATCAGGACAGTCTCCCCCTTTGAAGAATTCCAATTTTTATTCAATTCTAGGTTCTCTCAAAGAGTGCTCTTGAGGGTCTAATGCATTCTCAAAATGATCAAGTTCAGACAATATAATTTTTAAGTAAACAATTAAAATATGAATATTTTCTAACTACTTCATTTGTACCCTACCCTATGCCAAATGATTCATGTAAATGATATAATTCCATTCTTACAAAGTCTGTAAGAAATATAATCTCTGTTTTAGAGTTGAAGGAACTGAAGTTAAGGATGGTAGAGTGACCTTCCCAAAGTTGATCATTCAGGAAGTGACAGAGGTCAAAGATTAAATGTCTACTTGACCTCTGAAAAGTCTACTCTCAAAGGATTGGTATTTCTTCATTTATCCCATAATCCCTGAGCTGCAAATTTTCCCATCAAAAAAAAATGTCTTCCTGTTTTTTAAAAAAATATTTACATGCTAATGGAGAGAAAGACAATAAGCAAATAATTTGTAAATTAAATCAGATGTTGAGAAGTAATGCCAGGGAGATAAAACACAGAAGGCAATAGAGAATTTCACACAGCGGTTGAAAAAACAAGAAAAGTCTACTCTCAAGTCTCTTCACTATTAACAACTTTATCATGCTAGTTTGGGTTTGATTACATGTGTGAACTTTGTTTAAAATTATGTTTAAGCAAGTAGATTTAGCTAGGGTTGTTCTAGGGGCTACTCCAGGTAACAAAAGAGCATGTTTTATGACTCCATTAGGAAGCCAAGGATGGAACTTAAGTGACTCACGTACCCATTGAGAGGATCACATAGAATCAATCCAGAAAGTCAAAAATTTTGTTTAGCATCTTTCTTAGTCTGTTTTTGTTGCTGTAGCAAAATTCCTGAGTCTAGGTGCTTTTTATAGTAACAAGGTATATCTGGTTTATAATTCTGGTGACAGAAAGGTTCAAATAATATGGCACTGGCATATAATGAAGTTACTCTGGGTGGTAATACCAGTATTAATCCATTCATGATGGTGGAGACTTTGATATAATTACCTTCCACTAGGCCCCACCTCTTGAAATTTCACCACCTAAAGTCTGCCACACTGGGAACCAAGCTTCGAACACATGAGCTTTTGGAGGACAAACTACATCCAAACCATTTCATCATCTACAACTATGTGAGACTCTGGTATATCTAAGAAATATATCTTGTACCTTAAGATCCTGGATTGTATGTGATGTTAATAAGAACCTAAACTGTACTCTAGCTTCAGAACAGATAACACAGTAATAATGTGCTCAGATTTTAGTAAGAGGAAAAACTAATGATGAGGTATAGAAAATGTTATGCCCAAATACGAGATCTTGAATATTGTAAAGGCAACAGAAGCAGGAAGGCCACCTTGATTGTCCCCTCACTCCTTATGCTGAGCATGCTGTAATACACAGGAAAGTCACTCTTAGACTACCCTTCTTCTGTCTCTCTGAAAGAACTTCACATGACAGGTGTCATGCCCAAACATCCAAGAAATGAATGTCACCCAGGAACATAATGAAAAATCTGAACAGCGAAACTTGCCAAGTTCTACCCAGTTTACTATCATTGGATCATGCCTTTTTATTTGCCAATCATGCTTCTTTACAACCGAGCTTAAAAATATACAGATTGTCTAGTTTATTTTTGGTATTCATTTCTGATGACTCCAGTGTCATAGGGAACTTTAATATTAAGTATACTTGTTGCTTCCCTCCTGTTGGTCTGTCTTTTGTTGTAGATATGTTAGCTATGATGAAACCAGGTGATGAATGAGAAAATGATTTTTTTCTTCTACCATTTCTAACATCTTGTTCTTGCATGGGTTTTCCTTTGTTCTGTGTAGAGGGACTAAGGAAAGAGATTTCAATGTGGTTTTATGTTATCTAGTAGGGTGTCTTTTCTCCCAACTTTCTCTTCCTGCTGGCACATAACTTTTCTTCTCTGCATTATTCTGTGCCTTCATGATGGGACATGTCACCTTATGTTCTAAATATTCATCTAGGTCTTTCTATAATTAGTACATACATAAGCTTCTTGAGAATACAGCCTGTATATGTTCTTATCTTTGATTTTTTCCCCTAACATCTATTTTATTTTGAGAAGGCAATCATTTATTTAATAAGATCATGATGATTGATTACAATACTTTGAAAAGTAGAAATCGCTGTTCACATGTGAGTCATCTTAGTGTAATCTAAAGCACAGTTGAACTCCTTCAACTTTCTTTCTGGACTGAATTTTTGTATGTCATATTATCATTTAAATGCAGAGGAGGAAGTAGCTATTTCTTATGTTTTGGTGAATACTCTTATAAAGGAAAGAATCACCTTGGAGTTTAAGAGAATTCTGATTTCCATACATCAGGTTTGCTTCAAGCAGTGAGGATCTGTATGTGGCAAGATGGGAAAAGCTGGGAGCATAGCTTTGGGGACTGGAATGGAATTTAATATGTATTTTAAAATACAAATTGCATCTTCACATGGTGAGGTCCATGTTGTGAGGATGGAAAGCAAATCTGTATTTTTGTAACCAGGTTTCCACTACAATAATCTTAAACCACTGTAAAATGGAGGTGCCGATAACCATCTAGAAATAACAGGAAGAAAAAAATCACACATAACTTCTCATTTTCTTAATAATGACTTCCTAATTTTTCTCTGTATATTCAACCTCCTCTTGGCTTGAATAATAATAATATATGAATGCTTAGAAGATGCTTTTTTTTCCTTCTTTTCCCTGCACTGTCTCTCATAGAACTGAGGTGGTAGAAGGCAGAGGACGAGTTAGCAGGGAAAACGAGTCAGAAATGGGGAGAGGGAGGACAGTGATAAAGAAGACCCATGATAGCCAGTCTAATAGAACAGACACATGACCCTGATAGAAGAAAATGTTTGCACTTTTTATGTAAGAATGAGAAATTTGATGCACAAGGAGATTGTTCTGTGATTCACTTATCTAACAAATAGTTGATTATTGACTAATCACTTTGGGAAGGCACTGGGAATAGAGAGGTAAACAACACTCAGGATGTGCTTGTGAAGTTCACCATTAGCCTAGAAAGAATCCTCCTTCCTATTGAATGCTAAGTGCAATTCTATGATGCTGTCCAATGAATGGAGTAAGAAATTTTTCCTGTGAGCCTTCTTCCATCTCTCACGAAGGGTGATGTGGCACAAGAGACGAACTGCCGGTGAAATCCAGTCCTGGAAGAGGGGACTCATGTACCTGATCAGATACCATAGCAGGATTTCCCCAAACAAGACTGGACATGGTGACTCTTGGGAAACACAAAAGTACTGAGTGTTGTTCTTTCATTTCATTCTTCTTAGTCCTTCTTCTCACATTTGGTGGGTAGAGAAAGGGAGTCACTGTCTTTTTATATTAAAATGTCACTATTATTATTCAATCACTGTTTAATATTAATGATTGATGCATGATATAGCTTTAATTGATTACAGCAATTGCAGATTACAGCAATTACAGCAATTGCAGTCTTCTACATTTCTCACACTTCCATACACCTTTATAAAGACCAGGAAAAACACAGCATTCCTTTCCCTTCAATATTTTCTCTTGTGGCTAGACCTACAGTCTGAATCAAAAGAAAATTTTCTGAAAGGGCATATACCTCCAAGCCTTGAGAATGTCTGATGTGCTCTCAGCAACATGCTTTAGTTTGCTTGTGTACTTTTTAGACTGAGCTAAGTCCATGTCCCTTCTTTCCAATGTCTGCCCCTGGCAACAGCCTGCTGAGTCTTTCCCCTCTCCATCTCACAGCAGCTACTGACTCCCTAACCAGGCTCACCCACAAGCAGCTCAGACACGGGCATTAACCTAACCCATTTCTGTTCCTTCCAGAACCTGTTTGCAACTTTTTTCATAGCACAGCCACTCTGAGCACACGCTGAGCTGGTGGCTCACCTGCAAACATTCCCTTTATCCCTACCAGAGGCCCCAGTCCTGATTTATTTCCAGCTGGCAACAAATGGATAATGATAAGACCCTCTTTCATTACCTTTGACTTTATCTTGATTCTTAAAATATTCATCAAAGATTTCTTTTCTTTCTTTCTTTTTTTTTTTTAAATCACAGTGGCTTGATGTCTTACTGTTTCTAACAGTGAGTGGTTCCTGAGCTGGTGGAAACTGAGAAAAGGCAGGGAGGAGAGAGTTCAGTGGGAGCTCATTAAAACTATGATGCATTTGAAACACTTTTCTAAGGATAGGTTATCTCCAGTGGACAAGGTGTCAGTGCAGGGTTAATTTTCTCATTGTCTCTGTTCTGGCTGTTCCTAGCCTCTTGATACTTCTCCAATAGGATATAATTCCAAAGCTGTTATGCTTGAACATGTTTGTTCCCATATATATCCGATACTTAAATTCCCCCAGAGAGGTTGATCTGAGTTTAAAGTGAAATATGGATGACTACATCCTTTACCCATATTCCCTATTGCTTTCAAATTAATGCTGCTAGCTGCCAAACAGCACAGGCCTTCTCTGGTGGCATTATAGAATCATATATATTGTATTCTATAGAGGAACATATGAACCATTGCATTCAAAAGGAGAGCTTTTATACAATAAAAAAAAAATAACTGAAGCCTGGTGATGCTGAAGTGTTAGACCACATTCACACAGCTACTTAGTGCCACCTCCAGGAAGGCAAGTCCTGTGATCCTTAGATAAGGCTTGTCCCATGTCTTGGTTCTAGCTCTTTCTGTTCATTTTATTTCATGTCACTTTCAACTCAAATGGTTACATTCACCCATGATGATAGCAGATACTAAAAGAATATTTTATTATATGCCTAGAGCCATGTGCTTAAAACCATGTTCTATGCAGGCAGGACTATAGCTCTATTCCATCATTTACTAACTATGTAGAACAAGGTGCTTGACTTACCTATTTCTTCATATATAAAATGGGGATAATAATCTAATTCTTATGATTATTGTCAGGAATAAATGAGTTCATCCAAGCGGAAAAAAAATACTAGAACATTGCTTGGTATATGGAAAGAGCGCTATAAGAATCCATGATTGTTATTATTTGATGGAGTCTTGTGTTGAGAAAACTTTAAGTGGAAAAGGTCAGAAGAAACTGAAATATCAGAATTTCTTTTGATTTCTACCTCCAGTCTCATTTGTTCTATGCTCTTCAATTGCTATTTTTCTTCAAATAGGTTTGCATCCTGGAATGCATGTTTGTTTTATTCTTACCTGTTTTGATTCTATAGGATCAATTCCTGCTCTCACATGTGCATGCTCAGGAGATGTGTGGTGAATCAGAGACACTGGCTGAGGATGACTGGATACAGAGGAGTGATTGAAGGTCAGTGCAATTAAGCACTGTTAGTTAGAAAGTAGAATGCACATCCTTTTCTGAGCATTACTTTTCTGTTTTAATGATAATGGAAGTTCATTCATTCATAAGTTTAGAATGTGCTAGGCACTCTTTCACCACAATGAACAATGCGACCCCATATCTCTGCCCTCAAAGTATTTATAGTATATTAAGGAAAATATACAATAAAATAAATAAGCAAGTTGTGAGTGTCACAAGGTGAGAAATGTCATGGAAAAAGACAGAGAGAGAAGAGGTATTGGGTGTATTGGAGGCAGTTGATTTAACCAAGATGGAGGGGAAATGGGCGGCTTTTGAGCAAAAAATTCAAAGGAAGTTAGGGAATGGATCATAGTTGACAGATGAATAAATGGGGAGATGTTGATGGAAAAAGAGTTTGGTATGGTCAAGGGGCAGCAGCAAATCACAGCAGCTGCGACTCAGTGAGTGTGGAAAGGGATAACAGAGGCCTGGTCCTATCAGGACTCAGAAGTCATTGTCAGGTAAATTGAATGTTTTAAGCAGCCAAGTAATTTGATCCGTCTTACATTTAAAAAAATCACTCTGGCAGAGTGATTAAGAATTTGCTAGCAATGATTAATATTTTGCTAGCAATATTCAAGACTTTGCCAGTAATATTTCATCTAATTATCATAACACTATATGGTGGATGATTTTTTTTAAGAGGAAAACTCAGGTTTGCAGAGGCGCGTAGTGGCAGATTGAGTGAGAATTTAAATTAAATGTGCCTACCACCAGATTCTATCATTTTAACCATTAATTCTTGTTATTTCTCACATTATTTTAAACCCTTGTTAATCATCTTTCCATTGCTATGACAATAACAACAACAAAAAATGAGAAAAACAATTTATAAGAAATAAAATGAGAAAAAGTTTATTTTAATTCACAGTTTCAGAGGTTCTAGTTCATGACATTTGACCTTGTTGCTTTGAGGCAAACAGTCCATTATGGCAGGAACACAGGGCAGAGGAAATCTGTTCTCTGCATGGAGTCCAGGAACCAAAGAGAGAGAAAGAATGGAAGGGCCGAGATACCAATATCTCCTTCAAGGGCATGACCTTAATGACTAACTTCTTTCCTTTAGGCCCCATCTCCTAAAGGTTCTATCACCTTCCAATAGCAAGCACCACAGGCTGATTGTCAAGTTTAGCACAAGGGACTTTGGTGTCATCTATGGTCTAAACCATAACAAAACAATTATGTTGGCTCTAGAAGATATTTTATTCTTTTCAAATTTTATGACAATTTCCTTCTTCTTTGTTCCCTTAATGCTTGTGAATTAGAAGTATTTTGTGTGTTTGTTCCATGCACATGCTAAGTGTATGGAGAAGACAGGTGTCCATTCTCCAGGCATATGCATCAACCTGACAAAATGACATGGATCACATAAATTGATCTGAGCAATACGGTAGTTGTCCCTAAGGTAATATGGGTAAACATTGCAAATACTGGTTGAGGCAAAGTGAGGACTTAAGGACATATAAAATCCATCTTCTGCAGAGAGACCAATGTCATTTTAGGAAGAGGTTGTGCTCCCAAGTGAGTTATTTGCTTGAAACCCAGAGAAGATCCCAATGACATGATATAAGGTGCTTTGACTGACTCACAAAGCTTGTTTAAATATGATGTTAACAACATCCTTCTATTATGACCTGTGCTTTTAATGTCACTCCTTAAGACATCTCTCTCCTTCACACCAACAATTGTCTGTTGTCAAGTCAAGTAAAGTGCTTTGTTTTTCAATATTTTGTCTTCAAATATGCAGTCATGCATTCTTTAATGGCAGGGATATGTTCTGAGAAATGTGTCATTAGGTGCTTTTATTGTTGTGGGAATATCTTAGAGTACACTTATACAAACATAGGATGAACTGCTGCCAGTATAAAACAACATACTGTTTTGTAGCAAACTATATTTTTATAAGTAGAACACACTCAAAAATAATGATGAAAAGGATAGTAGAGTGAATATATAAACCAATGACAGTCATTATTATTATCAGTATTATGTACTATATATAATTGTACATGCTAGGGGTTTATACAACTAGCAGCATGCTAGGCTTGTTCACACTAGCATCACCACAAACAAGTTGCACTACCACAGTATGATTATGAAGGTTATGGCAGCACTAGGCAACAAGAATTTTCCATTCCCATTATAATCTCATGGGTCCACCAGTGAACTTGTGGTCTGTTATTGCCTGAAATATTGTTGTTTGGCACATTGTTGTATTTCCTACTTGCTTTTATCTTCACTCTGTTATAGTTTTACCTAGACTTTCTTAAAGTTATTAATTTTTCCAGCCTCTTCCCTATATCATTTCTTCTTCCCAAAATTAACCACACAACACCAATGATCAACGCCAAATGATCACCTGTTGTCAACAGGATTAGGCACAATCTGGTTCTTATATTCTAACCTATGTCTTCTGGCTGATCTACTCATAATATTCTAGTGACTAAACATTAATTGTTCACTTTGTCTCCAGTGTAAACTAGACATTTCAACTTTTATCATGTTCCTATACTATTCTTCCTTGTAAACATTTTCCTACTTTTATTATACAATACCAAAATCCCTTTGCAAATAATGCTTCATCACCCCTCTTCATTTTTTTATTCAGAGAAGGCTTATACTGCAGACAAACATTTCAATGCCTAAACACAATACAAGTCCTATTTTTCAACATGCGAGAAGTCGGTTATATGTCTGAATTACTCCACAGGACACTGACCTTCTGTTGGTTTGCAGACTATACAGAGAAAAACTTATTGAAATGAATCTCCATATCAATAAGCACTTCTATAATTTTCATGGCAATTCTACAACTGTCTGATATGAAGAACTACACACTCTGGCTCAGAGTGAAACGTATTAATTCTAGTCAAAATGTGCTGTCCAGAGCTAACTACATGGCTCCACACAAATAATATGTAGGGTAGTCTTATATCCAAGTTTTCTAATGTATTTGGAAGAAGTTAAGACCAAAGGTGAGTGAACTCTGAAAGTTTCTGTTCCATCCATGGAGACTTTCCATGTTTCCTTAAATGCTTGTAATGGAGGTTTTGTAAATATGTCCCCTACTAGTAAAAAGGCAATATCTTTTAATTGAATTTAAATGAATCTCAAGGAGGCATTTCTAAGATCATTAGAAGGTCTCACTTTTTCTCAAACCTAATGAGATATACAGCCACAGCCCAGAGATGGCAGTCCTTGCTTTCATAAGTCTACTCTAGCACATGTTACCTGGAGATTCACATGGCTTTAGAAACTGGTACAGAAAATTAGAACATGATTGGATATTCTAAGGACTCTCAAAGGCATTTTCTCAATCAAGGAATTCCTTACAGCCTCTGATATGAAAATAAGAACTTATTTTCCTGAATTTGGTCTTGATTATGTATCATAAAAGAGTCTGGGCTCTCTAATATATGGGGGAAGGATAGCCCTTCCTAAAATAGAATTCCAAATATTCCCTGAAATACCATAGAAAATGTAAAGGTATCAGAAATAATCAAGGGACCAGCATCATGTGAGCCTCGCCTCACATGAAGGAGACTGAGGAGAGATCCATTCTCTTTGCCTGTTCTACTATTTACACATGGACTAGATTATCTTTGAAATCTATTGTACTGATGGGACTTTTGGGGAAGGAAAATGATGAAGATATCAGCTCAGATTCTCCAAGCCAAATTTCAACTGGAAGCTTCTTTGTTTTTCTCAAAACTTGAACAGAGCCCTAAGTAGGACAATCAGGTTTCCATAGCACAAAGTGTCTGAGATTTGTATTGGGTTTGGGTGATTAGTCGTAAGTTGTAAGTGTCAGTCTTGGGCCTATTCATACTTAACTGAACTATGAATCCTGAAGCCTAATCTGCATTTTTAAAGAGACATTCAGGTAATACATAGCAAATATTATCTTGATGAGAATTCTTCAAGATGCCTTAGAAATAGGAAAGTCATGTTTGGGTCCACCATGTTTCCACAGTGTTCTGATCTATTAGAGCAAAGCCTAATGGTTAGAAAAGGGGGGTGGTCACAGATGCATCAGTGAGTACCAATATATTTGACTTCACATCACTTTAGCTCTGTTTGCCTTCTTACAAAAATGTTGGTGTGACTTCTGGCAAACAAATAAGACTCCCCTTGTAACTTCTCCAGTAGATTTTAAACAATTTGGGATCATGAACTTCTTTAAAAAGCTGGTAAGATTTTCTTGGATCTTCAGATCAAATCTTACGGATTTTCTATCTAGGAAGATGAAGATAACGTAAATATATTTTTAAGAGATTCACAACCATTTAAAATATTGACTGAAGTTTATAAAATCTAAAGTAAAGACCTTATGATCCATCATATCCAGTCTCGAACACTACCCTCACAATAGCATTCAGAGTAATAAATTTATAGTGTAAAATGTTATGAGAAAATGAGATCATATTCTCTAGACTCATTTAAAGGATGCAGAGGAATGGAGTGTCATTCCTAAGTCTACACCACCCTGTTTCTCACAATGAATACCTTCCACCTGTGGAATTAGCCATTTAAAGTAATTGTTCCAAACTAAACTGAATGAATATCTTCTATTGAGACAAAGTTAAGCCATCACCCTAGTTAGAAATTCTGGTCTCCTAATTTCTTTTCAAACTTGCTTACTCACTACTCAGTTATAGGAGTTGTATTTCGCTCACTTCGAATTACATCTTTCACAACACCTTTAAGCCATTGCTTTATCTTGGTTCAGTTTATATGATTAGACTTTTTCATTGGTCTCAATCTTTTATCATGCACCATAATTTGAACTTAAGTGTTTTCTTCAGACCTGCAATTCAGTGGTTAAATCTAACTGACTGGTTCTACATTAAGGACATAGCAGCTATAAGCTAACACTAACAAGCTGATGATTATGTTTAAACCCATCTCTTTGCTTTTGTCCATATTTTAATTCTGGAATGCCCTTCTCAGCACCCTGTCTTCTCATCCTGAGTAATGTTCCTTCTCTCCTTAATGACATTCAAGAGTAACAAGAGGATCAAATCTGAGAAAAATTTCCTCATTTTCCACATCCACATCCATTCAGGTCAATTATACTTTTTCCCCCCTGTAATCTCTGTAGACCCTACCATAGCACTTTCTATTACTTATTTAAATGACCTCCTTATATTTCTGATATTTCTTTGATGGTGATCTCTAATGCAAAAATCATGTCTTGTTCTTTCTTCTGTCCCCTGCACTTAGAATAATACTGGCAATTTTTAGGTAACAACAGATATTGGGACATGCCTGACACCATCTTTTTTACCCTATCCACTAATACATGCTCCCTGATAGTGAGGCACCCCTTAGTGATGGAGACATTGTGATCCTTCATACAATGTGACTTTTGTAGCCCACCTTTCCTTCAGAGACCACCTCTACAATTTGACAACCATAAATAATTAAAAGTGACTGCCTTGAATGCATGATAGAAAAGGCCCAGAAGAAAGTTGTGATTTGCCAATATTGTGAACTGGAATTTCTATAGTATAAATGGCAACCCACAGGCCAACATTCATCTTCCTACCAAATATAAGAGTTTTATGATAATCTCAGATGTTTTTCTATTTGCCTATATTTTACTGCTATGAACTGCCCAAACTATCTTCTGTGAGAATTAAATTGAGTAAGGCATGAGTGAGACATTATTGGTTTTCTGGAAGAAGCACAAGCAAAACTTGGTGATGACACATAGGGGACATGAGACCTTCAGATATCTATTGTTCTGTTATTTTCTAACCAGCAATAGGCTGCTCTCCATAAGCTATACTTTGATCATCATCAGAGAGGATTGTGAGTATTTATCTGTTCTGTATAATTCAAGATGGTGCAAGTTGTTTGTAAGTAGATGTTTTAACATAAAACTTATAAGGTAGAGGAATGTCAATCAGGGACTTTGCTTATTCCTTTGGGATAAGGAATCTTTCAAAGAAACCTGTTTTCTAGCCTTCTAATGCTGCTCCATGTTCTTTGGGAATATAGCTCTATTCCATTGCATCTAACTAGTCACTAGAATGTCAACAAGGTCTGGCAAATTATTTGATATATGTGGATCAGAGTAGGGGTTCTGAGCATATTATAAAAAAAGTAAACAAGGTTTCTTTGTTTAATCAGCTTGCAGCCTCTTTACAGCATTAGTAGGTAGAAATTAGACCATTGCTATAACATATGGCAATATTTAGTGAAACTGTATTTTTGGGGAGCACACTTTCATAGTATAATAAAAAATCCAAAGAAGAAGAAATCATGTGATAGTCACAGAATATTTCAGAAAACAAATCAGAGTTTCACCTGCAAATGAAATTCAAGAAAACACTTCCCTGAGGTGAAGATCTGCATTCCTTGCTGAGATTTCAAAGACATATGGCCATACACAACTGGATTCAAATCCTAGCTCTTCTTTGAAACTTTAAACAAAGAATGAAAGCTTCCTGAGTACCATTGCCATCATCTGAGAAATGGTTCTGGTAATAAAATATTATAGATATGCTATAAAAATGAATGGGCTGACATATACATTCCTAATCCAAAAATATAAAGTCTGAAGTGTTCCAAAATATCTTTTTGAGCACTGACATGATGCCAAAAAGTGGAAAATTTCATACCTGACCTCATGTGGTAGGTCACAGTCCAAATATGAGTACACTAAAACCATTGTATAAAATTACCTTCAGGATATGTGTCTAAACTGTATGTGAGCATAAATAATTTTTAATTTTGACTTTGATTCCATCCCCAAGATACCTCATTATGTGAATGTAAATATTCCAAGTTTTTTTTTTAAATCTGAAACTCCAAGCACTTCAGAAAATTGATACTCAACTTGTCTAAGGATTATTGCCTAGTTACTGAAAAGATAGTAGATATTCAATCAAGTGATTATGATTTTTCCTCTTCTGTAGTGTTTTTTAAACTGTGAAATTTATAATTAGTTTTGAGATATCCAGGGGAGTAGGAAAATATTAAATTACATTGAACAGGAAGTGTGATTACTAAGGGAAGAATACGCTGGTCTGAACACTCAAAGGGGATGTAATTTTATAGAAAGATACAATGATGTGAATAATAAGAGAACACTGACTTTCTACTCTTGCCTATCAGAAGTTGGAAACTCATGGCATCTGTGCAATGTTACTTGGTTTTGAGTGACATACTCACAAATGATATCCCCCCAAAGTATAGAGACATGCATCTGAGTCATCTTGCTCCAGCAGGTATGGCAGATGCTGATAGGATTGGAATGGGTATGGGTTTTCTTGTCCTATGAAAAGTCATGCTTTCATGGTGAGGAAGACAAAAGATAGTGATTGACATTTCTGGCCTTCTTTTTGGATTGTCTTTCTTTAGCTATTCTGTATGCTTATCCACAAACAGAATACCTTTATGTATGATCAGTATGATGCCAGATTTGGGGATAAGGAATCTTTCAAGTAATCTGTTCTATGTGTTTGAGAAATTGTGGCAATGGTAACCATGTGACAAAGCAACAGTTCCTCCACTTGTAGGTTTTGTTGCCTTTTCCATACAAATATTGACTGACTGCCTATTGCAGGAGAATCTCCAAACCATATTTATTTGGACACAAGAGGGGAGTGATAACCAACATGGCAAGTGACTAAATGAAAATTTTACATACAAATTCTGGCTACTTAGGAACTGACTACTGCTTCGAAGTTATCACAACTTTAAGTCAAATGATTCATTCCTTTTCATGGATGAAGACAATGAGACATTTGAGGGGCATAGAGATAATCAGTTATTAAAATTCTATTTTTTTCTTGCAACATCAAAAGGTGCCTTTACTTCCTTTATAAAAGCCCAAACTGCTGAAAACAGAAAACATGGCCATAGGACAAAACTGATTATTACCATGGTCTTGATCCAAATAACATCAAAGTGAATTTAATTCCAACAATTAAATTTGATTTCATTTGGCATAGAAGTAGTCTTGTCACTTTTGTGAGTTTTTAACAAACACTAATTACAATTTTGTAGATAGTGAATGATAATGGAAAGTTATAACGTTTTATAATTTTATTAAATGTTTTATGAAGTTCTCTATGTTTACATTTCTAGTTCTATTTCTACAGTGTTGAAAAATGGATTATATTTTGTATTTATACTCCTCATTTCATAAAAACACAGAACACATCCTAGGGCTATTATGTCCTCTGGGAAATATGAATTATAATCCAGATCTAGGTATCCCAGTATATTTTATAACTGAAAGTTTTCTAATGCCTATTAATAGCCTAAGACCATTTACTTATAAAATGCTAAAAGTTTAGTTTTATATTAAGATTGTCCATATGAATTATAATCCAGATCTAGGTATCCCAGTATATTTTATAACTGAAAGTTTTCTAATGCCTATTAATAGCCTAAGACCATTTACTTATAAAATGCTAAAAGTTTAGTTTTATATTAAGATTGTCTTGGAAGTTTGCATACATTAATCAATTTAAACACATCATCCTCATTATACTGTTATGGAGAAAATAATAAATAACTAGTATTTTATAGATGAGAAAAGAGACTGACAGAAAAGTTAAGTAACACTACTGAGGTCACACAGCTTCTGTGTCAGAGGACAGAAAGAAAACTAGTTGCTCAACTCCAGGTTTTGTTTTACAACAGTGCTTTATTCCACAAAATGGAACCAACGAAGTATTTAGTTGCATTTTAATAATCATTTTCAGTACATTTTTATCTTAAAAAGTGCTTTTAAAAGTGAAGTTTACTTTCAAATAACCTGTAAATTGAATTCTTTGGTTGATAAGCCAACATTTCTGGAGCAGTTGAGATAAATTCAGTTTAATGCCCCTTATTGCATTTTCCCAGCCTCAAATCATCTCTCTTTTTCATAAAATTCTACCTTAATTTTCCCCCTAAATTTTCTCAGGCTTTGTACCTTACTTGGTATATATTCCAGAGCTGTGAGTTAATTTCCATATTAGCCTCCACAAACCACAACCTGAATGGAAAACCAATCTACAAGCCTGTGTGATTAAACTGTTGCACAGTAAGAAACTTCCTGTGCAGAAAACAGAGAGGTGGTGCAGCCTGGTGTGCACTGGGAACACTTCCTGGAGGAATCCAGAGCCATAGTGAGTCCTGAACAGTAGGTGGTACCTGGATATCAGAAGAGAGATGGTGCTGGGTAGAGAGGACAGATCTAATGTGTGCCACCATTGTTCCTGGCTAATCATGGGAGGACAATATTGCTCTAGCTGAGGGCAGTGAGTAACTCTAGAGTGTACTCCCCCTCCTTTCCCTGGATTACTTTTGTTCTACACAACTAAGTCGAGAATCTTATAATACATGATCTTTCTACCTGCACTTGCCTTTCATTTTAGTCCTCAAAGCACTGTTAACCCTGGTTAAAGTCTGGTTTTCAAAATTAAAAGTAAATATATCAATTCTGAAACTCAGGGATTAGAGCTTCTCATACACAAAACCAAGCAATGTGGTCATGTTTTGAAATTTGTTGTGGGCATGAGCAGTAGGAATGTTAAATCCATTCCTGCATTATGCAGGCCCATGAAAGCACTCATCTCTAAATTCTGAGATAACTGAATGATTGCAATAGACAGAGGCTGATCTAGTGTAGAATGGGAAATATTTTCTCTTTTATAGAGAGGTCCTGAGCCATCTTGAAGATGGATCCACATGAAAGCTTCTTTTATGCAACTTTCCCATGGTATATGGGCATTCCAGGTCTCCATACTTTTTCCATATTTATATTTTTGGAGTGGGATCCATTTAGATATTCTGGGTGCTAGAAATAAAAACAAGCTGGCAGCTTAATTCATTGCAATAATTTACGGTTTTAATCTTTCTTTTAAAATGAGCCCCATGGCTTTGAAACTGGTGCATACAGTATTTATAAATATGCCTCATACAGTGTCCACTTTCTGGAGTGGGATCAAACAAAACAAGAAAAATAACATTAAGTCAACCAAAAGCAGCTGGCTAGACTCTGCAGTCAGCTGTTTATGAGCAACCAGGGCTTTGTTGCCCTCATTCAATAGACATGTGAGCCTGGAAATCACAGAGGTTTGGAACCTAAGGGACCTTTGGGTTTCAGCTGGCCCAGATCTGGCACTTTCAGACAGGCGAATGTGTATCCAAGAGGAATACTCAGGAGTTTTAGCCACACAAATATGATAAACTTTTTAGATAGAGCTGGCATTTTTTTTTAACTGCCAAAGGGGCATTCAGTATTCTGTCCCTGTATAAGATTCAATGAGCATGTGGTGGACCCATGGGGTCATACATGCATCATAATTTATCTTTGAGATTATTGAATTTTAGGGTGTGAGGTGTGGTAAAAAGTGGTTGCATGTTCCCCCATACGGCTGAAAAACAACAAGGCAAAATAGCAATATGCATTATGCACAGGATGGCTGGAAAAGCCATTTCACATACTTAAAGTACTGTGGGTATAACCTGTAGAAGAAGGCAAGCAGTTTGTGAGGAGAACACATAATCAAATCTCTATTTTGGGGAAATATAAATAAAGCCCCAGACCCTACCCACCCTCCGCTCAGCTTCCCAAACATGGTTAAACCTTTTTTGGCTAGAATCAGAAGCATCAATTTCAAAATTATCTGGGTCAGCACAAAGTGAATTTCCAGCTCCACAAAGAATACCGGGACCACTGTGGCAGGGGCAGTGTGAGTGTGGAAAGGGAAGGAGGAGGGAGAGAGGGTGGTGATGCTAGCCAGGGAAATAACACTCTTAATCTCCGTCAATCCAATTTCCTACAACATCTGGTCATCTTCAAGGGAAAGAACTTCACAGAAATCTTTGAAGTCCATATAATCAAATGTCAACATGCAGATAATGCTTCACAACGTGTATTTAGCAGGTAAAAAAGAACACTTTTAATGCCATCATGGGTTACCATGAAAAATGCATTTACTGCCTTGTGAAATTATAAATAAAGATATATAAATAAGCAGATAACATTTTTTTGTGAACAAATTACACTGACTTTTGTTACACAGACAGACATAAAGGCAAATATTTTAGTTTGAAGCCACCACTTTAGAAATAAGAAAACACTGAATCTTTTAGGAAGAGGATACAGATGGTATCCATCTATTAATGTAAATGCTGGCCACTCATTTATATTAATAAACACAAACCTAAGACTTCAGTTTTAAATGTTTCTTTTTTTAAGTTAATTTTTATTGTTGGTTGTTCAAAACATTACATAGTTCTTGATATATCATATTTCACACTTTGATTCAAGTGGGATATGAACTCCCATTTTTACCCGGTATACAGATTGCAGAATCACATCAGTTGCACAACCATTGATTTACATATTGCCATTCTGGTGTCTGTTGTATTCTGCTGCCTTTCCTATCCTCTACTATTCCCCCCTCCCCCATCCCCTCCCCTCTTCTCTCTCTACCCCCTCTACTGTAATTCATTTCTCCCCCTTATAATTCTCCCCTTTCCCCTCACTTCCTCTTGTATGTAATTTTGTATACCCCTGAGGGTCTCCTTCCATTTCCATGCAATTTCCCTTCTCTCTCCCTTTCCCTCCCACCTCTCATCCCTGTTTAATGTTAATCTTCTTCTCATGCTCTTTGTCCCTACTCTGTTCTTAGTTACTCTCCTTATATCAAAGAAGACATTTGGCATTTGTTTTTAAGGGATTGGCTACCTTCACTTAGCATAATCTGCTCTAATGCCATCCATTTCCCTCCAAATTCTATGATTTTGTCATTTTTTAATGCAGAGTAATACTCCATTGTGTATAAATGCCACATTTTTTTTTATCCATTCATCTATTGAAGGGCATCTAGGTTGGTTCCACAGTCTTGCTATTGTGAATTGTGCTGCTATGAACATGGATGAACAATGGGTTACAGAAGACATCAAGGAGGAAAATTAAAAATTCTTAAAGGTAAATAAAAACACAGACACAATATATCGAAATCTCTGGGATACTATGAAAGCAATACAAAGAGGAAAATTCATTGCATGGAGTTCACTCCTTAAAAGAAGAAAAGCCAACAAATAAATGACCTCACACTACACCTTAAAGCCCTAGAAAAAGAAAAACAAATCACCACCAAAAGCAGTAGAGGGCAATAAATAATTAAAATCAGAGCTGAAACCAATGATATTGAAAAAAATTGACAAAACTAAAAATTGATTCTTTGAAAATATAAATAAGATTGACAGACTCTTAGCCATGCTAATAAAGAGAAGAAGAGAAAGAACCCAAGTTACTAGCACATGGGATGAAAAAGGCAATATCATAACAGACACTACAGAAATACAGAAGAAAATTAGAAATTATTTTGAAAACTTATACTCTAATAAAATAGAAGATAGTGAAGGCATCAATAAATTTCTGAAGTCATATGATCTGCCCAGATTGAGTCAGGAAGTTATACACAAATTAAACAGACCAATAGCAAGTGAGGAAATACAAGAAGCCATCAAAAGATTACCAACCAAGAAAAGCCAAGGGCTTCACGGATATACAGCTGAGTTTTACAAGACCTTTAAAGAAGAACTAATACCAATACTCTTCAATCTATTTCAGGAAATAGAAAAAGAGGGAGTACTTCCAAATTCATTCTTCAAGGCCAATATCACCCTGATTCCAAAAACAGATAAAGACACCTCAAAGAAAGAAAACTTCAGACCAATATCTCGAATGAATATAGATGCAAAAATCCTCAATAAAATTCTGACAAATTGGAAACAAAAATATATCAAAATGACCATGCACCATGATCAAGTGGGGTTCATCTCAGGGATGTAAGGTTGATTCAACATATGGAAATCAATAAATGTAATTCATCACATCAATAAAGATAAGAACCATATGATTATCTCAATAGACATAGAAAAAGCATTTGACAAAATACAGCAGCCCTTTATGTTCAAAACACTAGAAAAACTAGGGCTAATAGGAACTTACCTAAACATTGTAAAAGCTCTCTACATTAAGCTTCAGGCCAGCATCATTCTAAACAGAGTAAAACTCAAGTCATTTCTTCTAAAATCTGGAACAAGACAAGGATGTTCTCTCTCACCACTTGTATTCAACATAGTTCTTGAAACACTAGCCAGAGCAATTAGACAGATGAAAGAAATTAAAGGAATAACTATAGGAAAAGAAGAACTTAAACTAGCACTATTTGCTGATTATATGATTCTATACCTAGAAGACCCAAAAAACTCCACCAAGAAAATTCTAGAACTAGTAAATAAACTCAGCAAAGTGGCAGGATATAAAATCAACACCCATAAATCAAAGGCATTTCTATATATCAGTGACAAATCCTCTGAAGAGGAAATGAGAAAACTATGCCATTCACAATATCACAATATCCTCAAAAAAAAAAAGCAACTTGGGAATCAACTTAACAAAAGAGGTGAAAGAGCTATACAATAAAAACTATAGAATCCTAAAGAGAGAAATAGAAGAAGTCCTTAGAAGATGAAAAAATCTACCTTGCTCATGGATAGGCAGAATTAATATTATTAAAATGACCATATTATCAAAAGCACTATACAGGTTCAATGCAATTCCAATCAAAATCCCAATGGCATTCCTCATAGCAAAAGAAAAAGCAATCATGAAATTCATCTGGAAAAATAGGAGACCCAGAATAGGTAAAGCAATTCTAAGCAGGAAGAGTGAAACACGTGGTATCACTATACCAGACATGAAACTATACTACAGAGCAATAGTAGTATGGTACTGGCACCAAAACAGGCTGGTAGACCAATGGTACAGAATAGAGGACACAGAGACTAACCCACAAAATTACAACTACCTTATATTAGACAAAGATACCAAAAGCATGCACTGTAGAAAGGATAGCATCTTCAACAAATGGTGCTGGGAAAACTGGAAATCCATATGCAACAAAATAAAATTGAATCCCTATCTCTCACCATGCACAAAAGTTAACTCAAAATGGACCAAGGATCTAGGAATTAAACCAGAGACTCTGCATTTAATAGAAGAAAAAGTAGGCCCTAATATCTCCATCACATTGGGCTAGGCCCCACCTTCCTTAATAAGATGACTATATCACAAAAATTAAAACCAAGAGTCAACAAATGGGATGAATTTAAACTAAAAAGTTTTTTTAAGCAAAAGAAATAATATTTGAGGTGAATAGGGAGCCTACAACCTGAGAACAAATTTTTACCCCTCACACATAAGATAGAGCTCTAATCTCTAGGGTATATAAAGAGCTCAACAAGATAAGCACCGAAACAAAAACAAAAACAAAACAAACAAAAAACCCCACAAATAATCCAATTAATATTTTATTAATTTATTATTAATTTATTTTATTAATTTATTTTATTAATTTATTAATTGGATTATTTGTGGAGTTTTTTGTTTGTTTTGTTTTTGTTTCGGGACCAAGGACCCGAACAGAGACTTCTTGAAGAGGATATAAAATCAATCAACAAATATACAAAAAAAATGCTCATCCTCTCTAGCAGTAAGAGAAATGCAAATTAAAACTACTCTAAGATACCACCTCACTCCAGTAAGAATGGCAGCCATCATGAAGTCAAACAACAATAAGTGCTGGTGAGGATGTGGGGAAAAAGGTACACTTGTACAATGCTGGTGGGACTGCAAATTGGTGCAGCCAATTTGGAAAACAGTATGGAGATTTCTTGGAAAGCTGGTAATGGAACCACCATTTGACCCAGCTATTCCCCTTCTCGGACTATACCCAAAGGACCTAAAAACAGCATACTATAGGGACACCGCCCCATCAGTGTTTATAGCAGCACAATTCACAATAGCTAAACTGTGGAGTCAACCTAGATGCCCTTCAGTGGATGAATGGATCAAAAAAATGTGACATTTATACACAATAGAATATTACTCAGCACTAAAAATAATAAGATCATGGCATTTGCAGGGAAATGGATGGCATTAGAGCAGATTATGCTAAGTGAAGTTAGTCAATCCCCACCCCCCAAAAAAAGTGCCAAATGTCTTCTCTGATATAAGTGGGGTGACTCAAAATGGGGTAGGGAAAAAGAGCATGGGAGGAAGGTTACCACTACATAGGGAAGTTGGGTGGGAGGGAAACGGAGGGAGAAAAGGTATTGCATGGATGGTGGAAGGATACCCTCAACATTATACAAAATACATGTATGAAGATGTGAATTTGCTGTCAACATATCTTATATACCAAGATATGATATATACACCTTGTGGTATAAAGGTGTATTAAGAATTATAATAAAATTAGAATAATAATGATAATAAAGCTCATGTAAAAAATAAATAAATAAAAGTTTAAAAAAAATTAGTTTGGCATGATGGAAGAGGATTGACCACCCATGATGGTAAAAAGGATATATAAAGATCTGGAGGAAAATAAAAATGTGATTTTTCTCATTCAACAGTGAGAAAAATGGCACATTGGCATTCAAGGTATATGAGAAATGACATGGTAAATAAGATGAGGGAGAGTTTTGAGGGATAGGTTGAGAAGAATGTGGAACATCAAACATCACATCCTGGTGATTGAAGAAAGCAGGTGTGAACTTAGCCAAGCAGAAAGATTTCTCTGACCATCAAAAAATCTCTAGAAAATAACTTGAAATAACTAAATACAGCCCACTCATTAAAAAGCATGTGTATATTCAATTGTTCTCTATTATGCACAAAACCTGGACTCTGCAGAGGAAGAAAAGAATAGAATCCTTGACCTCAGAAGCTGCATTCTCTCAGAGAGACATATGACCAAGCCTGAGTCAAAGTGATCAGGGCAGCCTGACATGTGGGGAGTGTGAGGGAAAGTAGGACTGGAAGGACCTTGGGCTGCTGAGTTGAGAAGGCAGTGTCTGTGCTGAGCAGGGAAGGATGAGCAGGAGTATGTCAGATGTACAAGAGGGAGAGAGTTCCAAAAAAGGAACTACTACACTGTTCAAAGGTCAAGATTTGAGGCTGTTTGTGGTAGCTGCAAGCAATTTAAAGAACAGAAGACGCATGCTATGTTTCCCTAATAGAAGTTTACTAAATCCTACTTTGTAAATAAAAACGTATTGACCATTTCATGTAACTTCAATTTGGAACAAAATTTATTTACTACACAAAACAATATGTGTTTGGTTATTAAATAAACATTAGGGGACTGGGGATGTGGCTCAAGTGGTAGCACACTCGCCTGGCATGCGTGCGGCCCGGGTTCGATCCTCAGCACCACATACAAACAAAGATGTTGTGTCCGCCGAAAACTAAAAAAAAAAAATATTAAAATTCTTTCTCTCTCTCTCCCTCTCTCACTCTCTCTTTAAAAAAAATAAAATAAAATAAAATAAACATTAGGAAAAATATCTGAAATTTACTAACAGAACAAGACAAAACAAAACACCATCACAGAATCATAAAATACAGCAAAGCAAAACACTTTGCCATTGGAAACTAACTCCCACAGGTTAAGAAGACAAAAGAAGCTGGGCACGCAGGTGCACGCCTATAATCCCAGCAGCTAGGGAGGCTGAGGCAGGAGGATTGCAAATTCAAATCCAGCCTCAGCAACTGTGAGACACTAAGCAACTCAGTGAGACTCTGTCTCTAAATAAACTACAAAAAATAAGGCTGGGATGTGGCTCAGTGGTAGAGTGCCCCTGAGTTCAATCCCTGGTACCAAAAAAAAAAAAAAAAAAAAAAAAGACAAGAGAAAGCCAGAAGTTAGCATTTACACAGGTTCTCAACTTAAACTTAGCAAGACAAGGAGTCAATAACTTCTACCTAAATTCAAACTTCTTAAAGTTAGGGATGTATTTAGGGAACAGCTAATTCCTGAGCAACTTTATTAAAAATATACAGGAAAAAATTGCAAAATTATAAAACTTGACTTTTGGCAGAGATGCCAGAAAAAATATTAACTTACTGAGAGCTCTACAATTATTGATCAGAAAACCATGCCCATGTCACTCTGGAGCTCCTTGGATGACTCCCCTCAACCCCACCCCTGACCCCAGCTCCATTGTGACCCAGCAGGGTTCTAGCACACAGTGTCCATGATAATCTGCATCTTTGCAGCATCATCCACATTTATCTGTCAGTACATATGTCAACACCAACCTCAGAGCATAGACAAATCTAAAACAGCCCCCAAATTAAATCTATATCATTGTCTGAGAATTGCAAGCATGCAGCAGAGAACAACAGTGCATCAGACAACTGCTGTTACTGCTATAATGATCTGAGAATTATTTAAAAATCTCTAAGAACTAATATCAGGATTACCAGTTCAATTTTCTGAAGAAAACCGTAAGAAATAAATCCTTGCTATTGTGATGCTAAGAAGAATACTCTTAACCATGAAGATGGGTGACCGTTCACTCATTCTCCAGCTCATGGAAGCACTACCAGGAAGAAGAAAGGTTGTTCTGACACTGCCTTTTTCTGTGAATTGCATTTAACCCACCCCAGCTGCTGCCCCTCACTGAGGAGGTGGCTTGTTCATTCCCTTATTACAGTAACAAGACAGGTGATTTTCTAGACCCAAACAACACAGGAAATGGCCATTTTTCTACCACTATTTTACTAGAAAAAATTTCTGTCCCTATATCTGAGTCTATGCCTAGTAAGGAACAAAATATACACAGCAAACCACTTTTAGCACATAGGAATGTCTCCTTGGGTGAATTGAGCTTACTACAACTCAGTGCTGATGTTAAAGAATGGTTCCCGTGGGCAATGAGTAATACAAACTCTTAAGATTCCCTGGAATCATGCCATGCCTCCAACCCCAGTCTCTTACAGGCATTTGTACAAAATTTGTTACCTAGTTCTTCCAGGTACAAGTCACTAAAGGTCTATCCATTCTTCTACACCATCAAATTGAAAAACATACATCAGAACACAAATACACTGCAAAAAGGGTGGTAAGTATGGAATAAACATCACATGCTTTGAACGCTTTCCATATTAGAGAGATCCTGTGTGGCTTGGGGTATAGGGCACAAGAGCAATGCATTTGCGCTCAAGCCCAGTCTGAAGTGGTGGAGTGGTAGACTTTTTTTTTAATGGCTGGCATTTAAACACAAGGGATCGCACTAATGCTAGGCAAATACTCTAACACTGAGCTACACTCCCAGTCCTAACATTGATAGTTTTCAATGGCTGACAGTTTAACATTGTAGTCAGAAAGTAAGATACTATGTTCATAGGAATAATTCAGATGCCTAAGTGACCCCTTGCCTCTTGGAAAGGAGATACCAGGAGTACTAAATTGCTTGTTCACTTGACTAATCCCAGAATGAAATGAATACAAGAAACATACTTTAATGTAGGGATCCCAGATTTTGGTTGCTTGATATAGAGTAGCAACCATACAGGAAACACTCAGAGATGTGCAAATGTAAAGACATTCTATAGCACAGAAAGAAAAAAGAATGGAGATATATGTGTCTTTGGCAATAATCCCTTATCTTTACTATTAAATATGGAGAATGTAAACTGCTGACACAAGTTGGGTTTCAGTTTAGACAATGCACATATACCATGCCAAGAACTGTGGATTTGTGTGGAATAGGAATATGTTACTGACAGGCTTCTTCTCTAGAGTATCAGGGCACTTTAGTGTGGTATCAATAGAAACCAACAAAATATGCATTTTGATTCTTCAAAATATTTGCAATGTCTTAAAAATTGAAAATGCAGAGTTGCAGGCAGCACTGCAAGGGGGCTGTAGGGCCCCTTGGGGTATGGCACACATTTCTCAGGATAAAGGTTTAGGAGCTGAGTAAACAGGTTAATAATAATTCTTTCCTTAGACTTTTTATGAAGATTAAAGAATACAGGTTAATGTCTGCTACACAGAACACACTAAATAACTGTGGGTAATTCTTATTTATGAGATTTCTTTTCTAATTAAAATGTACTCTAGCTGTCTCTCATCTAAAACAAGTCAATAAAATAAATTTATTGATCTGTTAAAAATAAATATCCTCTATTTTTTCTTTTCTTTCCTTCCTTTCTGCCTTCTTTTATTTTTCCTCTTTAACAAGATAGAGAGAACTCTAGGAACTAATTTCCATCTTTCAGAATAATTATCTGGGATTTTCAAAGGGGTGGTCACAAAAACCTTAAGATGTGTAATACAATTTTACAATGGCTAAGCTATCAAAGAGAATTTTTACCTGAGCAGTGAAGTGACTGAAACCTTCATGGGTGTTTACTCAGCTCTTGAGATTCTTTGTTCTCCTTCTCCTCCCTCCCTCCACTGTTTCCAGCACAGTCTGTGTTGGCTCTACCCTGCTGCTTTCCCTAGGCCTCCCTATGGCTGCCTGTCTTCTTAATTCATTGCATCATTCCTGTTATGGTTTGGATATTGACTGCTCCCCAAAGGTTCATGTATTAAAAGCTTAGTGTCTAGTTTGGTGTTATTGGGAGTTGGTAGAAATTTCAAAAGGTGGGGCCTCATGGGAGGTCTTTGGATTACTGGGATTGTGCCTTAGAAGGGAATTGTGGGATCTCTTTCTCTTTCTCTGTCCAATGATGAGATGAGAAGTTTTCTCCACCATGCACTTGAGTCATAATAAGCTGCACTTCCACCCAAGGCCTAAACCAAAGGATTCACCTGATCATAAACTGTCACCTCCCAAAGATTGAATGTACATAAACTCTTTCTCTTTATAGTTGATTATCTCAGGTATTTGTTATACTGGCAGAAATATGACTACTACAATCCCCAAAGTGCTGTATATGCTGAATTTGACCTGAAGGTAATGTAGATAAAATTTCTTTTATTGCACATACATGGTACTGTCCATTCTTTTGCTAGCCTGTGTTTCCTCCAGCCTGTGATGATGTCTTTGCATTAAGAGTGAATTGATTAAGTAAATGTGGCATAGTCATACCACAGAATAACTGATAGTCACTATTTTTAAAATGAATATATAGAACAAGCATGAGGTATTTAGTACCAAATGTATGTAGCTAAATGTTCTAAGTGGTCTGATTGAGGTATGTTCTATACATGTGAGTGTTTAGAAATCAGAGTAATGAGATCACAGAATGTATCTCCATAGGTCAATTGAGAATGTTTAATATTGTACTATATTTATTGCTCTTGAATTTTCATGTAAGTGTACACTCTGTCTACAAATAGTAGAAAGTTGATAAATTTATAAGAATAACTGTGTTAAAATTTGGATTATACAAAAGTGATACACCAAAATATAAATTAGTTATGTGATTATTATATCCAATAATCACATAACTAATTTATATTTTGGTGTATCACTTTTTTGTAATCCAAATTTTTAAATTTTGATTTATGTGGGCACATATTCCTTGCTAGAGAATACAAGGGGAGAAATAAATGCATAATTCAAATTTTATTAGTTGCTGTTAATTCAAATTCAACTAGAAATTAATATAAAATTTCTCTAAAGTTGTAATAGGTCTAGTGAATAATGCAATGTCCCTTATAGAAAGCCTACACAGAAGTGGTGTAAGAATGCATCTAGTGAGATTTTAAAGTAAAATTCACCTGCATTTGTGCCGCAGTCTCTCGCTGGGCACAAATCACGAGTCTCCACACAGCTTGTAGATTCAAACAGCAATTCTTTATTCCCGAACTCACACCGGCAGTCTACAAACACATTCTGGGGGAATCCACGTTCTCTGCCCAAATCCACTCCGCATGGGCTTCTGTCTCCCAAAATATACTGTCTGACCCTAAGCACTCAAGAGGAACTCAGCAGCAGGATACGCCCTATTCTAAAGGGGGAACACCCTAATCTCCTATTATGCTAAACTGCCCTATTCTAAAGGGGGAACACCCTAATCTCCTATTATGCTAAACCGCCCTATTCTAAAGGGGGAACACCCTAAACACGGATCCTGCCCTGGTCCTTGAGCAAGGTCACCTTTCAGAAGTCCTTCCACTAGACAGCATGGGCGTAAGCTGGCAAGGAATTTGTCATACCTACTTGGCTGATGGCTCCCAGCATCTCCCCCCTTCTGATTAATTAAACAACAAGTAATGTGGCTTAAGGACCGTGCCTGGAAGGTTGTCCAGTTCAACATATGGCTCTTACCCGTCATTGGAAAACTGACCTTTAGGCGTCAGCTTCCTGTCTTAGGTTGATACCACTGCAACTGGATCATACCCGTCACTGACTACCGGTCCAGCATACAGCCATACTTGTGGATAGGTCTATGCACCAGTGGGGGGGTGAGGTTCTTTGCCTCACCTCTGTTAGCCCCCAAATTTGGCCTTAGTGCCAGTGGGGGAGTGAGGTTAATGTGGCTTAAGGACCGTGCCTGGTAGGTTGTCCAATTCAACATATGGTTCTTACCCATCATCGGAAAACTGACCTTTAGGCAACTGACCTTTAGGCGTCAGCCTCCTGTCTTAGGTTGATACCACTGCAATTGGATCATACCCGTCACTGACTACCGGTCCAGCATATAGCCATTGGCCCCCAAATTTTAGACCATCACTAGCAGAAGGGAGGAGGATACAGAAATGCCACGACACCAAGCCAATTGACAGTTCCTTTGGAAAAATTGCATCATTGGTGACACCATCAGCAAAGATCACTGGTGACACCATCAGCAAAGATATGCCAGCATTACCACAATTTGCTGCACTAAACGTAGTTACATAGTCCAGGCAAGTTCTGTAAGCAGTTCAAAGGGGAGGAATCTATTAATCTGTCCGTCTCTTCCCAAAGTCCGTTTCCTCCCAAAGTAAGTTGACTCCTTGATTGAGCATACTTGTTGAGTTATATTCATTGGGATGAAGATAGGAATTCTGGCAATGATGCTAAAAAGACATTGACCTGAAAAGAATTATTAAATATAATGAAAAGGAAAGGTGAAAGTAAACAAACAGATCTGTTAACCTCCTTAAAAAACAATCCTTAACAGCTGTTTACCTGATTTAAATTAGTAAACAAGCAGATCTGTTAACCACCTTTAAAAACAATCCTTAACAGCTGTTTACCTAATTTAAATTAAGCCATTTAAATCACGTGAATAAAAAAAAAAAATTCGGATCCATTTTCTCATGAGCGCTCCTCATATATGAAATACGCACACACAGACATACAACACAAAACACAAATGTGCAAACAAACGTATAACACATAAGATAATAATAAAGGCCTTGTAGCTTTACCTAGGTGAAATCTCCATTGCAATGTTTAAAAACTCTATAGTCAAAAAATAAAACTGATAAAAAAAAATTAACCTAGGTTTGTATGAGCTCAAAAAATAAAAATAGAACCTTATGATGTGGAAAAATGCAATAATAAAATAGATATTGAGAAAAGCATCCTGGTTAATCACAGTCGCAGATGTAAGAATGGCCAAGCTGGAGTTCTGGATATCAGCTGTTATGGATTTGAGTCAAATCATCTTCTTTTCGATCTGTAGAAATCGTTTTAGTTAGTCTTTCTGGAATCCAAATCGGCTGCTGTTCTCCTGTGGAAAAACAAACAGAACCCCGACTCCAGAAAAATCACTGGGTCAGGATCTTTCCATTGTCCTGTTAGAATATCTTTCCAAAGTACTTTAGTCTTATGTACATTTTTTGGATACATATGTCTTTCTGCAGCACTAAGTCCTGATGAATCCAAATTTAAAAATTTTAGAGCAAAAAAGGGTTATTTTAAGTTTATCTTTGGGGGATATATACCCCTTTCCAATTTTTAAGGTTAACTAGGCTTGGAATGACGCAATCTTTCCTCCGTCATGAAGGCATCTTAACCACCTTCAAATTAACCTTTTAAAGCCTTCCAATTATCATCTCTACTGTACTTTTAAAGGTACTTTTTCACCACCTACAGCTTCACTTTTTTAAACGAGGCTTAGATTCTGTTTAAATCACTTAATGTTAGTTTACATGGCTGCCCTTCAACCAAAGGCCTTTTTTACTCCATTAAGAAGCTTTGTCTCAATCTGCCATGTACAAATACTTTTTTTCCCTTTCTCAAGCTTTTAAAGTAAGTTTAGTTTCCTCAAAATCTTTTAAAATGGCATTTTACAACTTTTTACTTTACCACACAGAGATTATCTCATCTAGAAACATTTTTTAACCTTTCATATTAAAATATATTTTTACATCTTTAATCTTAATCTCTTTTCTAGCCATTAACCCTTTTTATAAATTCACATTCTGAAATAACCCTTATAAAATTTCTGATCTAGACAAATTACTCCACTTTAATAGATGAAATACTTTCATGTTTTGTTTTTATGGTACTATAATTCTATAATTAAAACCCAACTGAAACTTCTTATACTCTTTGTATATAAATTACACCTGATAGAATCTTAACACTTAGTAACCTTGTTTTAGCAAAGACACAGACCAAAGCAATATTAAACTTTTTTCCATTCACCAATTTATGAAAACACACATAATGTTTAAACATATTACCTTATGGAACTTAATAAGTAAAGAGTACTTGATTTTATATTTAGTGGTTGATATTTTAACACTTTAGCTTTGTAAATTAATCAGATGTCTGTAAAAACCAAGATCTTAGACAAGCGTAGTAAACAGAATTAGCCATCTCTTTCTTGTTGAAGAAAAATCCTTCTACAGGATACCATGATGGTCCCATTGGTATATTTAATAACTGGTCTTTAAAAAGCCATGGGCTACATTTTTGTATTGTATCAACATATGCCCTTATTGTTCTTGGTCTTACTGGGTTGCCTCCTTTCTCTAACAATTTCTCTTCCTCGGAGGTGAACAACTTCAAACTTTGAGTCAACCATTTTCCCCAGTTTGCCTGAGAAAGTTCTAGGAACAGGCAACTTGAAATAAAAACAAAATAAATTAGAACAAGAACACATGGTTTTTTGAAATGCTCACCCATTCTTTCGCTCTCCCTCAGGGGCGAGCAATTTCACTTACCCCTTTTCAGATGTTCCGCGTACGAGCCACCAAATGCCACAGTCTCTGGCTGGGCACAAATCACGAGTCTCCACACAGCTTGTAGATTCAAACAGCAATTCTTTATTCCTGAACTCACACCGGCAGTCTACAAACACATTCTGGGGGAATCCACGTTCTCTGCCCAAATCCACTCCGCATGGGCTTCTGTCTCCCAAAATATACTGTCTGACCCTAAGCACTCAAGAGGAACTCAGCAGCAGGATACGCCCTATTCTAAAGGGGGAACACCCTAATCTCCTATTATGCTAAACTGCCCTATTCTAAAGGGGGAACACCCTAATCTCCTATTATGCTAAACCGCCCTATTCTAAAGGGGGAACACCCTAAACACGGATCCTGCCCTGGTCCTTGAGCAAGGTCACCTTTCAGAAGTCCTTCCACTAGACAGCATGGGCGTAAGCTGGCAAGGAATTTGTCATACCTACTTGGCTGATGGCTCCCAGCACATTTGTACTTATTTGGTTGCTGGTAGGTTTCCTTTCAAGAGCTCTGCATTCTTTCTTTGGAGGTCAGCACACTAGCCAGCATTGTCTGAGGACTGTATCTGCTTACACCACAAGGAAACCTTCCAGAAAGACAGATATGGTGCTCTGCCTGCTAACAAGGGGCGAGCACATCCCAGGAGAGCTCCAAGCTTCACCAGGGACATTCCTGTTCTTTTCACTAAGTTTCATTAATTAAAAGCTCTTTTTGTATCTTTTGAGTGTTTGGCTCCCTCTTCTGGAAAATCTGCTTCACAACTACGATTTATTTCTACAGAAGTTGGACACAGGTGATGGTGTTCTAGGCAAACTGAGGTATAAAACAATCTAAAATATCAAAATACTCGTATTTCTCAGACAATAAGAAAGGTTGTTCATTTTTTTCAAGTACAAAGCCTGCAAAACATTTATTATTTTCTATGGTTATACCTCCTCTTTATTAAGACCCAGAAAGTCAATGTCCTCTGCAATTTGAGAAGGTCTTGAATATTTTTAAAGCAAGAGGATCTAAAATAACTGCATGCTATTAACTCTCATCTTGTAACTTTGAGTCTCAATGTTATGCTTGAGGTTCTGTGGCTAAACATTCTACTGTACAGAATACAGAGATACAACAAATAGGCTGCACAAAGTCCAAGATGCTACTCCTTAAAGATGTGAGGTTGGGTGAGGTCCAAATCAGGCCATGGTGAAATTTATGCTTATATAAGTATTTGGGTTTGTGTGGGATTCCATACTCCATTGTTCTTACATTTATACAGGATAGCCTAACATGCCCAAATAAAGGGAGGCTCTGTGTATGAAATGCAAGTGTAATTATGCTTTGGGAAAATGTCTTGGAGAAAGACTACAGCATTGATATTTGCATTATGGCTCTGATCCCCAGGTGAGGGCTCAGTTCTCTGCCACCAACTTAATATTAGACATGGGGTGAATTCAAGCTTTTGCATGTGTAACATGAGAGTCATGGGCTGTCCCTAAGCTACTGCTGGCTTGTGTCATTTACAGATTCCACATAAAGAGGGTAGAGAGATTTAATGAGCCTCTTCGTGAAGCTGGAGTGTATAAATGTTGTCCCCAGTGAATGGCCACCTTTGTGTGAATAAATCAAAGGTTAACATAGGCCAATATAAGACATCTCATTACATGATGATATGCAGCCTTCACTAAATTTTAATGATTCTGAAAATTTCTTCTAAATATTGTGATAAAACAACAAGACTTGTGAACAATGTTAAAAGGATTCCAAACTGCATTTGGATTTCTCTGATTTTCCTGCTGTTCCCAGATATCAGAAGTCCCGTGGGATCATAGTAATGTCATCACAGCAAGTTCACCAACAGCTTGTTATAAATGGGTTCATTGTTCTTGTCAATGATATTTGCTGACAGCTTATTTGTTTTGACAGCATAGTGAATTTTGATAAAATATAGTCATTTCCTCCTACAAGAATTATTATTTTAAAAAATGAAGTAAAATATAGTTTAGCACTATCAGTTTCAGATAGCAGGTTAGAGCACAAAACCCCAGGAAATCCATAAGAAAAATGATTCAATAGCAAGCTTTCTTCTAATGTTCATCCTCCTAATATTATAAACTCTCACCTAAAACAGCCAAAGACTTCAATTCTATGATATTCTGTATTTCCTTCATTCAAGTTAAGGAAAAGAGCAGATCTAGCATTTTTCTTCAGTGTGCCCTTTCAATCTACTAGTACCTAAACATGAAGCACAAATTTTCAGAAGAAAATGCATGAAAGTGTTTTTATAAAAGTTCTACCTGAGGTAAGATTTACACAGGTAATTCTCACAAAGGTAAGAAGACAGCTAGAAGCATTTCAAATAATGCAAACTAAATGTCATAATATCTATTATCACATTGTCCTACATATATCATTTATAGTTAAATATTGATAGCATCTGATTATTTCAGAGACTTTATAGTGCTGTGAAGTAAAAGTAGCATGGTAGAGAGTGATTAGGTGGACCTATTTACAAAGGCATGAGTCAATCCTGTGCCTCAAAAACCAAGCAAGCCTGTTTGACAAAGAAGGCAGTGTGAACATCTTTCCACTAACAAGCATTGGAAACCCATAAACCCATGAAAGTTCTATGGGACATTGGAAGATGATCAGAAATGGCTCTCTTTTTACTTGCTGAGCAATGGCTATAAATAATTCTGCTAACTTCCCCAACTAATTAACTTTGCAATTTTGCTTTAATCTTAGTCAAGTGTCAAAGTGTGGAGGAAGAGCATGAGGAAAGAAATTGTGGTCTAGGCTCAAAATATCACATTTTCTTTCTCTATTTTATCTTAGCAATAAAATAATTGACTCATTTGTTTAATGATTTGACACTGGCTTTCTTTCACTCTGACAATCTGAAAGAGTCACATAGTTGACAGTAGGCAGTGCTATTCTTTGCAGGTAAATGGATGAAGTTAGAGAAAATAATGCTAAGTGAAGTTAGCTAATCCCCCAAAAACAAATGCTGAATGTTTTCTCTGATATAGGAAGGCTGATTCATAGTGGGTTAGGGAGGGGGAGCACGGGAGGAATAGATGTAATCTAGATAGGACAAAGGGGTGGAAGGGGGCATGGGTTTAGAAATGATGGTGCAATTAGATGGACTTCATTAGCTAAAGTCCATGAATAAAGACACAAATTGAATATACTTTGAGTACAACCAGAGATATAAAAAATTTGTGCTCTATATGTGTAAAATGAATTGTAATGCTTTCTGCTGTCATATATTAATAAAAAATTAAATAAAACTTACTACTATCACATTTTATATGCACTTAAAATCATTATCAGGTTTTAACTTTTTAGGTATTCTAATTCTCATAATATTAACATTAATAAGAACCTTAATACTATTCCTATAAAGAGACTTAGATCAATGCTATGAAGCACAAGAAAACAAAGAAACAATAGAAAGAAAAATTTATCTTCAGGCTGGCATGGTGGCATATGTCTATAATCCAAGCTACTCTGGGACTTGGGGAAGAAGGATTTCCAGGTTGAGGTTAACCTGGGCAAGTTAGCTAGACCCTGTTTCAAAATACAAAATAAAAAAGACAGCTGACATAGCTCAGTGGTAGAGAGCCCTTGGGTTCAATTTCCAGTACCAGAAAAAAAATCTTTTTCTCCCACTGTTTCTTGTCAGCACATTTTACATTGATCTAATCTGACCACAAATTATGAACATTTACAAAGTTAATTCAGGGGGTGGGGTTGTGGCTCAGCGGTAGAGCGCTCACCTTGCACATGCGAGACCCTGGGTTTTATCTTCAGCACCACATAAAGAAAATAAATAAGTGAAATAATAGTATTGTGTCCAACTAAAACTAAAAAAATGAATATTAAAAAAAAGTTAATTCATTTCAGTTTTACTTTGTACTTCCTTTGTTTATGATAATTTATTGAAGAGTTAAGTGCACAGAGATTAAATAGTTAATATACTAAAAAATTCATGTTTCAAAAAGTCTATGGACTAGAGACCTATCATTAAAATCCAGAGACTTGGGGCTGTGGTTGTGGCTCAGCAGTAGAGTGCTCTCCTAGTGCATGCAAGGCCCTGGGTTTGGTCCTCAGCACCACATAAAAAATAAATTAAAAAATAAAGTTATTGACAACTACAACTAAAAAATAAATATTTTAAAAAATATCCAGAAACCTCATCTGAAATAATAATTTAATCTCATTAGTTCTTTCCTCTCAAAAGTCAATATTTAGCCCAAAGAAAAAAGAAGTTACAATTCATACTCTACTATAGACACACAATAAAATTTCCAGTAAGATCTTATCTCCTGATGGGATCCAAGATGGCAGAGTACAGGAGATACCATTTATGGCTGCTCTGTGCATGAATCCCAAAAAGCAGTTAGAGGGCTTCTCCATAGGGACTCACCTTGACAAAATACAGCATCTCGGAGCTTGTGACAGCATCCCATACAGTGGATTTTTGCAGAGTCCACCAGTGCAGAACATGCAGAACACAGAGTCAGTGGGACTCTGAACACAGGTCCCAGAGCCTCCAGTTTAAGCGCTTCTGAGACTCTTTGGTGGCAGAACAGAGGCACGGGGTCAGCACCTCTGGAGAGCTGCAGAACACCATGCTGCAATCTGCTTCCACGCAGGTAGCCTGACAGAGTTCTGGCCACAGCACAGGGACATTCCAGCTCCCCCCACTGCACCAGACACCCCAGCATGGAAAAAGAATGGACTCCATTTTGGAAAGCCTGTCCAAAGGATAGACAACATCCTTTGGTGGGCATGGATATCAGTATTGATATGTGACTGAACAGGTACCTGTTTTTCAACTCCCCCTCCCCCCAGCTGTGATAATTTGGTGCAGTGACTATCCTTGACAAAAACAGCTCTCAGTTGAACAGGAAGGAGCGCAGTGCAACCAGGGTGCTTCTTACCTGGAGTGAACCCAGGGCTTAGAGCAAGAGATTCTGCAATTGAGACCTGATAAGCAAGAGAGGGAAGGGGGTAAAAAACAGAAGCAACTCAGAGAGACCAAGATTAGGGAGGCTCCAGGCAGGAGAGGGAGAGCTCAAGCCTTCTCACACTAACTCCATCATCCTGAGGGCAGAGACTCAAACTGGAACAGACAACTCCACCTACTGGAAGAGAAGAAAACAGAATTCTAAGAGGTTTTTTTTGTTTGTTTGTTTTTTAATTCTCTCACTTTTTTCTCTTTCTTTCTTTCCTTTTTATTTTTATACCTCCCTCTCTTCCTCTTTCAACCTCCTAATTTTTACTATTTTTACTTTGTGTAATTTTCTAAATACACATGCATCCTATTGTCCTCCCACATACTTGTCTACCCTAAATTACTTCTTGTCTATTCTCCTGCTACTAACCCTCTTCATTAGAGTTCTCCTCCAAAGTTGCTAAGATATATTAACCCCATATCCTCACATCTTTCCCCCTTAACATACCATCCTATGCCCGACCCCAGTTCTCTATATGCCACCAGAAACTGTACACCTTTTATGAAACTACTGACTGTATTTTAAATAATAATTGAATCCAACATTTTTAGACATAGATACTAACTATAAATGTCTTAATAATAAAAATTTGCTCATAGATGATGTATTGTTGATATTGGGAACTGTTAACATTGTTCTTCCCACAAAGGAGGGGATCTTGGAACTATACAAGAGCATTACAAATCTCTAGGGTAAACACACACACACACACACACACACACACACACACACACACACACACCAGTCTCACAGGGCTGGAAAGAAATGCGAGCCACATGAAAAGCTAAGGAAAGAAAGTACTGCAAACAATTCAAGACAATCAATGAAATAAAAACAAAAAGAATTAACATTTATAGCAGAAAAAATGACAGATAAACATTTCAGGATATACATGATTCAGATGATTTGGAGTTGCAAAGAAGACATAGACAACAAACACAGACAGTGAAAGATCACTTTGACAATGGGTTACATAAACAAATCCAAGAAGCAAAAGATCACCTCTATGGAGAAAGAGGCTATACAAAACAAAAAAACAAACAAAAAACACCAAACATAAATTCTTGAAATGAAAGAAATAATAAACCAAATTAAAAACAAAAATGAGAGTATCACCAGCAGAGTAGACCACTTAGAATACAGGACATCAGAAAACGAGAACAAAGTATATCATGTTGAAAAGAACATAGACAAAACAGTGAAAATGATAAGAAACCACAAGAAGAACATTCAAGAAATGTGAGATAGCATAAAAAAGACCAAATTTAAGAGTTATTGGGATAGAGGAAGGCGTAAAGGTCGAAACCAAAGGAATGAGAAATCTGTTCAATGAAATATTATCAGACATGAAGAATGAAACAGAAATCCAAATCCAAGAAGCCTACAGGATGCCGAATGTGCAAAATCACAAGAGATCCACACCAAGACATATTATAATGAAAATGCCCAACATAGAATAAGTAGAGAATTTTAAAAGCCACAAGAGAAAGGAATCAGATTACATACAGGGGTAAACCAATTTGGATAATGGCTGATTTTCAACACAGACCCTGAAACCTAGAAGATCCTGGAAGAACATATTTGAAACTCTGAAAGATAATGGGTTCCAACCAATAATCTTGTATCCAGCAAAACTAAGCTTCAGGTATGAAGATAAAATAAAAACCTTCCACAATAAATAAAAGTTAGGAAAATTTACAGCTAGAAAACTGGCACTAAAAAACATCCTTGTCAAAATATTTCATGAAGAGGAAATAAAAACAATCAGCAGAGGGAGGTAGTACACTAAAAGAAAAACTAATCAAAGAGGAAAACCAAGTAAAATTAAGTAACAAAAACAAACAAATATGGCTGGAAATAAAAACCATGTCTCAATAGTAACCCTGAATGTTAATGGCTTAAACTCACCAATCAGAAGACATAAGCTAGCAGACTGAATTTAAAAAAAAAGAAATCCATCAATATACTGCCTACAGGAGACTCATTTGATAGCAAAGACATACACAGACTAAAGGTGAAAGGCTGGCAAAATCATACCACTCACATGGACTATGGAAGCAAGCAGGAGTCTCCATACTCATATCAAATAAAGGAGACTTCAAGCCAAAGTTAATCAAAAGGGATAACGATGGACAAGAGAACAATACACCAACAACACTAACAATCATAAATATATATGCCCCAAACAATGGAGCAGTTATGTTCATCAAACAAACTCTTCTCAAGTTCAAGAGTCAAATTGACCACAACACAATAATCTTGGGTGACTTTAACACATCTTTCTCACCACTGTACAGATAATCTAAACAAAAGTTAAATAAAGAAACTATAGAGATCAATAACACAATTAATAACTTAGACTTAATTGACATATATAGAATATATTAACCAACATCAAGCAGATACACTTTTTTCTCAGCAGCACATGGATCCTTCTAGAAAATAGACCATATATTATGCCACAGGTCAACTCTTAGCAAATACAAAGGAGTAGAGATACTACCATGCATTTCACCTGATCATAGTGGAATGAAATTGGAAATCAATGATAAAATAAGAAAGAAAAATTTCTACATCACATGGAGAATGAACAATATGCTACTGAATGAACAATGGGTTACAGAAGACATCAAGGAGGAGATTAAAAAATTCTTAGAGGTAAATGAAAACACAGACACAACATATTAAAATATCTGATACACTATGAAAGCAGTACTAAGAGGAAAACTCATTTCATGGAGTTCATTCCTTGAAAGAAGAAAAAGCCAATAAATAAATAACTTCACACTACATCTCAAAGACATAAGAACCCTCAGAAATGTGTGTCTGTTTGGTTCCAGTCTTGGGGACAGTGCTCACTGAATGCAAACTTCACTTCCCAACATAAACCTAAGGCCTAACCATACACATTTCCTTGGAGAAATGTTTCTTCTCTTTTCAGGAATTTATTTATTCCTCTTTATCCTAGAAATTTCCTCACGTTGCCTGCAGTTGGCTCATTTGGGTCCTGTTTGACACCTATTTCTGTGGTAAAAAATTTTACTTCAGCTTTTCCAGCTTTTCCTAATGGTTGGGTGGGGAAAGATTCTTCATTTAGTCCTTGAATACCCAGATATAAATACTAGACTCCCTTGTAAAACTGGCAATGGGAGGGTAATATACAAGCCTCAAGGATGTGTCAGAAGAAGTCTCACAAATATGGATTTCTGGGATATCAGACTGGCTGCAGGTTTACATGTATGAGCACTACATAACCCACATACAATTTGGAGCCAAGGCAAGGCCATCTCCTGAGAGAAACTGATGTCCTCTGCCCAGGAATTACTTTCTCACTATTCTGCCAGGAGTGGCTTCAGAATTCCTGAAACTGGCATCCTTATAGGATTGGTGTACCCCATTTCTGTGTGTGTGTGGGAAACTTTACTTTTGTTTACTTTGCTTCTCATAAACATTCATACAGAGCAAGTCTCCTTTTCAGCACCTGGATTCACAGCTGTGATGAATTAATCTGGTCCTAAATATGGTTAGAAGAGAAGTGTTCCATGGAACAAAGTTTGGGACCAAAGAACCCTGAGGAGTGTGGCTTTCTGGGCCCACATCCTGTTTTCAGAGATCTAGAACTGCATGCTTCACATCCTGTCAAACCACTTCCATTGCTGAGGAGAACCTGTTCTCCTTATTCTTGGAAAGTTTTCCTCTTTATTTTGGCAAGCAATATCCCTGGGTTGCCAAATTTGCATTATCCTTTGCCTTACCTCTTTATTTTTACTTTTTAAAATTTTAAATTATTTATTGCTTTCTGTTAAATTTTTATTTTTATTCTACTTTTTCTAGAACATTTTAATGCAATATGACATTATTCCCAGAAATCTTTATTATGACAAATAGCAGAACCTTATATAGGTACTTATATACATGTATGTATATAAATTTTAAACACAAACATAGTCTACAAATTTAAATTTTAAAAATATCCTGTAGTACAAGGTATTAAGATAAACAAATGACCTGTTTTGTGTTTTAAATGCAATCATAATTAGTACATTCCTGGTTCAAAAAACAAGAACATTCTAATAAAAATTATCACAAAATAAAATTCTGTTTGAATTGTCTCTTAATGAGATTAGGTGTTATTTATTATGTATGTTTAATTGGGAAACTGTTTAATTGTTTATCACTTTTTAGTTTGCTATCCTAGAGGGGGTAGTTATGGTAAGTTTCTAGCTAGGGCTTTTTTAGAATGAAGAAAAGAAAATCTCTTATGTGGGTATCACTCCAGGCAAATAAATATCAGCAGTTGAATGTCATGTTTTGCAGTTATTCAGAATTGCCCGCCTCTTAGAAATTTATTCTTTATTCCATAAATCACAAGACATTATACCTAGAAAACAACTGCTCTAATAGATGATACATTTTTATGAATTGGCAAGAGTATATTATGATTTCATTTATATAGTTTAAAAGTACATTGTTATTTGTAGGTATCAGCATTTTTATCTATTAAGCCAAATTTAAATTTATTAATTATTTAGAGAAATGAATATAGCTCAACTAGGTATTTGTTACATTGTGCTTGGGATAATTCCTTTTTTGAGGCACTTTCCCTTGTATTTTAGTATACTTGGTATTCATGACTCTTACTTTTAAGTGCCAGAAATTATCCTTAGACACTAAACAGACATTGTGACTATCAGATATTTTGGCTATCCAAATACCTCAATACTCTGAATACCCTATTTTCAAACATTGTTAGGCAGGTATAACTGTCCCTTATTGATAATCACTGTCTTAAATCTTCAGTATCCTTTTTAAGCCTTTTCCTCTTTAAAAGTTTTACAAGACTTGTTAAATTGTAGAAGTCCTCCACTATTATTTGTTCATTTTTTTTTTTGCTTCTTACTATTTTGATTTGAGATATAGAGTTTATGCTTTGTATCTTCATTATAGACTGTAACCCTCATGTTTTTTTTTAATTTAAATTAATGCTTTTTATATCACTTACATCATAAATTCTACTTTGTTATTAATATTTTTATTTATTTATTTTTTAAAAAAACAAATTACAGAGGAATGCATTACAATTCTTACTACGGATACAGCAAATTTTTCATATCTCTGGTTGTATATAAATTATGTTGACACCAATTTGTGTCTTCATATATGTACTTTGGATAATGATGTCTATCACATTCCACCATCCTTGCTAGACCCCTGCTCCCTTCCTTTCCCTCCCACTCCTCTTCCTTATCTAGAATTCATCTATTCCTCCCATGTTTCCCTTCCCTACCCCACTATGAGTTAGCCTCCTTATATCAGAGAAAACATTTTGCATTTGTTTTTTTGGGATTGGATAACTTCACTTAGCATTGTCTTCTCCAATGCCATCCATTTACCTGCAAATGCCATGATTTCATTCTCTTTTATTGCTGAGTAAAATTCCATTGTGTATATATGCCACATTTTTTTTATCCATTCATCCACTGAAGTGAACCTAGATTGTCTCCACTATTGTGAATTGTGCTGCTGAAAACATTGATGTTTCTGTGTCCCTGTAGTATGCTGTTTTTAAGTTCTTTGGTTAGAGACCAAGGAGAGGGACAGCTGGGTCAAATGGTGGCTTCATTCCCAGATTTGCAAGGAATCTTCATACTGCTTTCCAAGTTGGCTGTACCAATTTGCAGACCCACCAGCAATGTACGAGTGTGCCTCTTCCCCCACATCCTTGCCAATATTTATTGTTTGTGTACATAAAAGCTGCCATTCTGACTGGAGTGAGATGATATCTTAAGAGTAGTTTTGATTTGCATTTCTATAATTGCTAGAGATGATGAACATTTTTTCATATATTTGTTGATTAATTGTATATCCTCTTCTGATAAGTATCTATTCAGGTCCTTGGCCCATTTGTTGATTGGGTTATTTGTTTTTTCTAGTGCTTAGCTTTTTGAGTTCTTTACATACCCTAGAGATTAATGCTCTATCTGATGTGTGAGAGGTAAACATTTTCTCTTAGGATGTAGGCTCTCTGTTCACCCCACATAGTGTTTCTTTTGCTGAGAAGAACCTTTTTAGTTTGAATACATTCCATTTATTGATTGTTGATTTTAATTCTTGTGCTACAGGAGTTTTATAAAGAAAATTTGGGCCAAATCCCACATGATGAAGATGAGGGCTTAATTTTTATTCTATTAGACACAGAGTCTCTGGTTTAATACCTAGGTCCTTGATCCACTTTGATTTGAGTTTTGTAAATGATGAGAAATAGGGATTTAATTTCATCTTGTTGCATATGGATTTCCAGGTTTCCCAGCACCATTTGTTGAAGAGGCTATCTTTTCTCCAATGCCTGTTTTGGGAAACTTTGTCTAAGATAAGATAATTGCAATTTTTTGGGTTAGTCTCTGTGTCCTTTATTCTTTATTCTGTACCATTGGTCTACCAGTGTGTTTTGGAGCCAATACCATGCTGTTTTTGATACTATTGCTCTGCAGTATATTTTAAGGTCTGGTATAGTGATGCCATCTGCTTCACTCTTCTGCTAAGGATTGCTTTAGCTATTCTGGGCCTCTTATTCTTCCAAATAAATTTAATAATTGCTTTTTCTATTTCTATGAGGAATGTCATTAGGATTTTGATTGGAATTGCATTAAATCTGTCTAGTGCTTTTGATAGTATGGCCATTTTGATAATATTAATTCTGCCTATCCAAGAGCAAGGTAGATCTTTCAATCTTCTAAGGTCTTCCTTGATTTCTTTCTTAAGGGTTCTGTAGTTTTTATTTTATAGATCTTTCACCTCTTTCTTTTTTTATGATTCTTTTATTTTTATTTTTATTTTATTTTTCCATCTTTCATACATTTGATTCAAGTGAGTTATGTACTTCCATTTTTACCCCAAATACAAATTGCAGAATCACATCAGTTACACATTCACAATGTTTACATAATGCCATATTAGTGACTGTTGTATTCTGCTGCCTTTCCTATCCCCTACTATCCCCCTTCCCCTCCCCTCCCATCTTCCCTCTCTACCTCATCTGTTGTTGTTCAGTTCTCTCCCTTCACTCCCCTTTCCCCTCACAACCTCATATATGTGATTTTGTATAACGATGAGGGTTTCCTTCCGTTTCCATGCAATTTCCCTTCTCTCTCCCTTTCCCTCCCATCACTCATCTCAGTTTAATGTTAATCTTTTCCTCATGCTCTTTCCCCCTGATCAGTTCTTAGTTGCTCTCCTTAAATCAAAGAAGACATTTGGCATTTGTTTTTTAAGGATTGGCTAGCTTCACTTAGCATAATCTGCTCTAATGCCATCCATTTCCCTACAAATTCCATGATTTTGTCATTTTTTAGTGCTGCATAATACTCCATTGTGTATAGATGCCACATTTTTTTTATCCATTCATCTATTGAAGGGCATCTAGGTTGGTTCCACAGTCTAGCTATTGTGAATTGTGCTGCTATGATCATTAATGTGGCAGTATCCCTATAGTATGCTCTTTTAAAATCCTCAGGGAATAGTCTGAGGAGGGTGATAGCTGGGTCAAATGGTGGTTCCATTCCTAGCTTTCCCAGGAATCTCCATACTGCTTTCCATATTGGCCGCACCAATTTGCAGTCCCACCAGCAATGTACAAGTGTATCCCTTTCCCCACATCCTCGCCAGCACTTATTGTATTTTTTATGTAACATTAAATTTGAAATATCAAATTTTTTTAGGTTAATTTAAGATTACATGTTGCCTTTCAATTGTTTTAAACCAGATACAGGTCTTGGCGTGTTTTCAATTATATTTGTCCAGATGCACAGCATTTCTGAAAGTCTCAGCTACTGTGAGAAAAGTGAAAATCAACTATGTGCATTTTATGAAAATCCTTAGGTACAGTCTGGACTCCTCTGTTACATTTGAGGATAAGTCAGTATCAGGTGCCAATAAAAGTTGACTCAGTCAGACTTAGAGGAGGCAGCAATGCCAGACCCAGAAGTAGACAGCAAGTGTGAAGCTATGTGCAGACTATGGACAAACTGCCAAAGCATTTCAAGGAGATTCTAGTGCCCAAAAGCAGAAATGGTGCATATAGGAACATTTTCACAGTTGGAACCTGTGGTGCTTGCTAGCACAGGGCACAGTTAGGAAAAGGTAGAGTAATTGGGGGTATACATAGAGAAAAATGTAGGGAATAGGGTCTTAGATCTGATTTTCAGCAACAGTGATAGGGTGGGGGACAAAGTAAATTTTTAGTGGTTTTGTGGGGTTAAAATTCCAGCACAGTTGGTCTTATTAAGCACCTTGGGCCTTGTTTTGTTATCTGTCAGGTGAGGCTTTTGCAGGGGCTGTTCCTTTACCATTAGTTTTCTTCCTGGCTGCAGCTTTGAGGCCACCCCCTCAAGCAGGCCCCCTCCTGAAGTGCTTCCTGCTCTTCCAGCAAAAGCTGATGTCTTTCCAGGTCTCTGTGACATCACTTTGATTTGGCTCCCCTGGCCTGGGCCTCTTCTTCCAGCAGTGTTCTCAGAGGGCTTTTATGTGTTAGTTTTACATTCCTGTGATGAAATTTTGGTGATAACCAACTTCAAAGAGGAAAGGTATGTTGTCACTCACAGTTGTTAGTGGGGTCAGCCTATGGTCACTTGGCCCTGTTACTCTGGACCTGTGTTGGCAAAGTATATCAGGGCAGTAATTTGGAGAGAAGAGGCCTGTTTACCTCCTTGAAAGAAGAAAAAGAAAGAGCTGAGAAGGGTCTGGAGTACCTAACTTTTTCCCACTAGGTCCCACCTCCTAAAGGTTCAACCACTCCCCAAAGGGCCACATACTGGGGGTCTAGTCTTTAGAATAGAGGCCTTGGATTCATTTATCTTCCCAGTAACTATTCTGTGCAGAATTGTCATTCCCCCATTATACAAAAGCACAGAGAGTTTAAACAATTTGCCCTAGGTCACACAGTTTATAAGTAAAGACATTCCCAAGAAAAGACCTGAGTTCCCCATAGTTTCATACCAACTAAAAGACCACTCAAATAGCTCACAGTGGGGCTATCTCAGAACCTTAGCTGTTCCTTCTATATCTTCCTCCATTAGTATTCTCCATTTTTTACAGAAATTCTCTGCTAATTGTACACATGTTCCTTACAGAACTGATATTTACATAATTTGCCTGCTTATTGAGGTACCAAGTAGTCCCCACCCCCTAGAAGTCAGGGTTGGTGAGAAATGGGAGGTGATGAAATATGAGACAAGTTGGGAGCAGGTTGTAATTACTCCCTCCAGCTGCCTCTTTCAAAGCAGGTGGAAGGGAAGTGTCCATGTCTGGACCTCCCCCTCCTCTATCAATCATAAACTCCTTGTTGATTCCTAAAAATTGGATACCCAGAGTTTAATTTAAGATCTCCCCTTTGAAGAAAAACACAGGCTGTCTCTAAAAGGCAGGAATTCAGCTGAATGCCATGGTGGACTTGAGGGTGTGTCTGATTCTGATGTCATCTGTGCCAATTGAGGTAGTAAGATCCACACTTAGGATTATATGTAATTTTAAACCCAGAGCATTGGAAGCATGTGTATTTCTCTAGTTTCTCCCCTGCTCCAGAGGCAACCAGCTTCACAAGAAGAACACCTACCTACCATTGATGCTTCCTCATGATACACACAGAACTTTCTCTGGAGATTATAATATATCTGTATATATTAACCCATAGTCTGAAAAAGAGTTGAAATGGCATTCTCTTCAAAAATTTTGCTTGGGGACAGGAGTTGTGGCTCTGTTGTAGAGAACTTTCCCAGCAGGTGTGAAGCACTGGGTTCAATATTCAGCACCCCATAAAAAGAAATTTAAAAAATAAAGATATTGGGTTCATCTACAACTGAAAAAAAAATAAAAGTAAAAGCATTCTTTAAAAAAAAACTTGCTTGTAATGCAACTGTTTTCCTTGTCCCTCTTCCCAATCCAAACAGACATCTCTCCCATGCACCAGTGTTCACTAGGAGCTACAGTCTCCGCTCACTCTGATTAGGAAAACTCACATGAGAGGGTGAGAATTATACTGACTCAATGCAGCCAACATCAGAGTTCACAATACTAGATGGGGAAAATACTAGCAAAGGAAATTATTTAAAAATCACAGTAAAGAATTGCACATTTAAAAGTGTCTATTTTCAACAAGAATCATCTATTTCAAAGATTGGTTTTATGTTTGAACACAAAGCCTAAGTTCTGACCTATAGAAATTAAAAAACAACAACAAAAAACAAAACAACAAAACCACCATGTGTAGAGTGAACTAAAGTCACCAATACACAAAGGGGGTGGGTAAACTTTCAGTAACCATTCAAGGTCACTGAATCAAAGGAAAATAATATTTAACGTTACATAGGCATTAAACAGAATCATGTTTTAAGAAATTATTTTTAGACATAATAAAATATAACTACTCTTTTATGCAGAATATAAAATATATAGTTCTATTGAACTGGTAAAATACATTTTGAAGTTTACAATTTCTTTCATGAGCAGGGCAAACGAAAGGAAATGGAAAGGGGAGAAAGGAATGTAAGAATAAAAAGGTATGCCTATTGGGGAAGGAAGTTGATGTGGAAAATAAGGGGGCCTGAAGAAGAAGGAGAAGGTTTTAAACTTTTAAAATCAATGTACATGCCCTAAAGGGGCTCCCCTCCCTATCTTTTTGCCCATTTGGCTGCATTTAAGTGAAATGGGCAAAAAGATAGGGAGGGGAGCCCCTTTAGGGCATGTGCATTGATTTTGAAACTTTAAGTTACACTTATTTCTATATACATTGTTTCAGATCATCATTTCACATGTAAATCTATCCAGAATATATTTTAAATGACAATCACTTTAGGCTTTTTATTGCTTTTGTTTTTATGTATAATTTAATGTTGTTTTTTTTCAATTACTAAAGACAACTGTGGCTTTCACAAAACCCAGGGGTCAATCCGTGATGTAGAAATTTGTAGATGAACTTCAGAAAACATACTAGGAAAACCAAAAAGAGCTACTTATTTTTTAGGGTCAAATAAAGCTATGAGGCTAAAGTGTTGGAAGAATGTAAAAGTTATAACAAATTGTAACCTCAACAATGATGTCCCTTTCTCATTAAGAAGATTTAAAATTAATTGTGACATAATTTATGTGAGTCTTTCTTTTTGTGAAGATTTCCATATTGTATAGTAGCTTAATATTTAAGGTTATATCTAAGCTGTTTTAGGTCAGCAGTTATTGACACCTTTGTAAATGGTGTGTGTGGGGGTGACATTTAAATAGAATCATCCAAATAAACACAAGAGATTTGGTTTCAAAGGATCAGCCTGGAAAGGTCCAGTACATACAAGATTACTAATGAGCAGAAAAGGCCAAATGCACAGTGTTATAAAGTGAAAATTTTGTCAAAATGTGGAATTGGTTAAGGATGAATTGTTTTCTATCAGTAGTTACACAAATTACAGCCAGTTATGTTTTCTTGCAATGGATTTGGAACACCTAAGGACAGAGTAATTTTATGATTTTTAGCACTTCTATGATCTTTCACTGGTCAGTCAAGTTACTAGGCTTGAGTGAGAAAAGAACTAAAATTGATATTTGGAGATTTACAAATTTTCATTTTTCTTATAGTTTCATGTTATTTGTCTTTCATTTTTACTATACATGCCAGTTCTGCTTGCTAAAAAATGTATTTTATAAATTTTGTGACTTCTAGTAATTACCACAAAAAAGGTTTAAAAATAAAAGTTTCATGTTATTTTCCACATTCTTCACTGAACTTTTAAAAATTGCAGTGCTAATTAAAGTTTGTAGTGAATTTATACACACACACACACACACACACACACACACACACACATATATATATATATATATATATATATATTCAGTACTGTGGAGTGAACTCAGGGTTACTTGTATGCCAGGCAAATGCTTTACTACTGAGCTACATCCCCAAATTTCCCCAATTTTAATTTCTATTTTGCTACAGGTTTCCACTAAATGGCCCAGGCTGCCATTGAACTTGTGATAGTCCTACCTCAGCCTCCTGAGTAGTGGTATTATAGGCATGGGCCACTGAGTCTGGGTCATTTATTTTTTTTTATTTGTTTGTTGTCTCTACATCTATTTTAAATATGTTTAATTGTTTTGTGTCAGAATCAGGGCTCATTCACCCTTGACATAGTTTCTAAACCTCCTAATCATCCTAGATCCTCAAAGGGGTCTATCTAGATATCTGACTCACAACCACTTCTTGGTGAACATCTCTCCATGGGACAGAAAGATACAACTATTTGAAGCTCTCCACTGAGCCCCACAGCCTACACAGACAGTGCAAATCTGCCACAGTGACCATCACTCAGTCACAGTGTGATCACCTGGAACTCCTGGCTGCCTGCTTTAATCCCACTAATTAAAACTCCCCAGAGGACACCTGTTTGGATGATTCCTTGAACCCAATAAAAGAGTAGACACAGGGCTCTCTTGCATTCTATTTCTATTTCTTTCTCTCTTTCAATGCTTGACTCCAATTTGTAAGTACAAAAATATTTATTTCCATCTGGTATCTCTCCTAATCATTGGAGAGATCCTTAATTGTAACAAAGTGTTTCTTAATTTTTTGGTATTTATCCTCAGAAAAAAACAAAATATTTCTGTAATTTTCATTCAATCCTGAATTTTAGCCACAGAAATATACACTTATATTTAAAGCTATATCTTTTAAAATTATTTATTTTTTAGTTGCAGTTGGACACAATACCTTTATTTTACTTATTTATTATTACATGGTGCTGAGTTTTGAACCCAAGGCCCCAAACACACTAGGTGAGCATTCTACCTCTGAGCCACAACCTCAGCTCCAAAAATCCATATTTTCACTCAGTTTTTTATTACTTCTGCTTACAAAATATTCTTAATATAAGATTTTTTTTTAAAAAACTAAGGGAAATGAATTTTTGTAAAAGCCCCATTTCTCTGTGATGGCATATGATGGGGAAAAATTTTCACACCTTCTTTAGTATACTATTTTTAAAGATATCTAAAATTATCTTGGCATATTTGCACTTGTTGCAGAAAATAATTAGAAGAAACCAAATTTTTAGCGTGTGTATGCTGCATACCTATAATCCTAGCAGTTTAAAGGGATGAAGCAGGAGTATCACAAATTCAAAGAGAGCCTCAGCAAAAGTAAGGTGTAAAGCAACTCAGTGTGACCCTGCCTCTAAAAAAATACAAAATAAGGATGAGGATATGGCTCAGAGGTTGAGTATCCAGAGTTCAATAGCTGGTACACACACACAATTTTTTTTCTGGTGTATATTAGAGAAGAATGCATTTTGATTCATTGTACACAATTGCAGCACAACTTTTCATTTCTCTGGTTGTACATGATGTGTTCAGTCATACATTTACCTAGAGTAATGATATCCATCTCATTCTACTATCTTTCCTGCCTACCCCAATGCCTCTTCCCAATATTTCCTCCCCTTTACCCAATTGAAGTTCCTCCATTTTTCTCATGCCCCCCTCCCCATTATGGATCAGATCATCATCCACTTATCATAGAGAACATTCAGCCTTTTGTTTTTTGGGATTGACTTACTTTTCTTAGCATGATATTCTCCAACTTCATCCATTTACCTGCAAATGCCATAATTTTATTCTCTTTCAATGCTGAGTAATATTACATTGTGTGTATATACCTATTTGTTTATCCATTCATCAACTGAAAGGCACCTAGTTTGGTTGCATAATTTAGCTACTGTGAATTGAGCTGCTGTAAACATTGATGTGGGTGATCTAATAGAGTATGCTGATTTTAAGTCTTTGGGTATAGACAGAGTGGGATAGCCAGGCAAATGCTTTAATATTAAGTGAAAAAGTAGGAAGAAGATTGTGTTCACATTATAACTAAATACACAGAAAAAGAGATATAAGCAGGGCAGTAATAAAAGGATATGCAAATAAAAGAAGTCACTAAATACAGTGGGAACTGTGGAATTTTTCTTTTCTATCAATTCTGTTACTTCCATTAGTATGAATTTGTGACTTGTTCAATTACAGAAATTTCTAAACAAATTGCTATAGAACTGAATTTGAAAAGTATTTTGGCTTTCAGTACTTACAACTGTGCACTGGTCAATTCTATTTCCAAGTGTATTTGCACACACATGGACATACACACATACAAACACACAAAGTAGAAACATGAAATACAACCAGAATAAACTACTGAAAGCAACAGCCATTATCTCCAAACAAACTCCCATAGAGGAATTTGGAAAATCAAAACAAGATTAAACGCTCAGATCAGACACTCACCATGCTTTTTCTTTAGCCAGATGTACTTGGAACTGGTGCATAAAAAAGGTTCTATTAGGACTATTTTGATTCATTTAATGCTGCTAATTCCCATCTGTTTGTAAGATCAGTGCAATAGGGGTAATAGTGGGAATTCTGCATTGTCATAGAAGATATGGGTGTGTGTAAGTGTGTCTTTGTGTATATATCTATTTATCTATCTATATACATATATATCCCAAAGAATACATTGACTTGATGTGGATATTTTATGATAAAAGTTCACCTAAATGAAGAAAGGCTTTGTCTTTCTGGGAATTGTTATGTGGCTGTCATTTAAACCTTGAGATTATTGAATAGATTTTTAAATATTTTATTAAATATCACAAATAATAAAAATGAAGCAAAATAATTAGGGCCTTTTTAGTAAAACAATTTCTCATTTATTCATAAAATTCTTGCTATGCTAATAAAATTAGTTCATTTCATTATTCATGGTACTCTTTTTCTTTCTTAATAAAGATTTTTATTTGGCCAAGAAAATTGTCAAAAGTTACTTGTTATACCTGTGAAAATTGTTAAAGTCAATGTTATTGAGCTGAAAAGGGCATCACAGTAAAAGAAAGCCTTGTTTTTACCAAATGTATAATTTAATTTTGTCTCTAATTTGATATTGTCTCTAATAATAAGCTAAGCAACAAAATAATAAAGGCAAGTCTGTATAGATGTTGAAAGTTAAGTTTGACAAGTTGTGTGTTCTATAGGTAATAGCCTTATTATCTTCAATTAATTTCCATTCTTATATTAGAATTGATACTTGTACAGGCATTAATGAACTATAGTTTTAAAGTTTGTAAGAGAAATGCAATATGAAATTAAAAAGAGAAAAAAACATAATTAGTATAACAGCTATACATTGAGAAATGGAATTTTATAAAATTGATCTCCATATGTATATATAGTATTTTTTTGTTTAAGAATATAGTAAGTTGCATAATAAAAATGAGTTAATGGTACTTTTTTATCTTGTTGTTTCACACTTTGCAATTCAAGTTTGAGGAACATAACTTTAAGTGTAATATATTACATAAAATTGGATTCCTTTTCCACCTAAGTCTTTATACATGCTTTTATTGAGGGAAAATCTGCATTAGTAATAATTTCTATATAAAGATATCTTTATTCTCAGTGCTTTTATTTCTTCAAAGTGTAAACTTCCTACATCCCCTGTTTCTCATATCTAGAAATACAATGTTACTCTAATGAACTATTTCAGAATATATTTCACAAATTTTCCACATGACTACTGAAAGAAATGTGATCATTCAAGTACCTGAAATCAATCTGTAAGCATTCACTATTGCACACCTATTTACAGCAATTTCAGCATAGCTGTAACAACTTTAGATGAAGAGCATTCCTTGAAGATGAAAAGTTATCAGTTGCATTATGGATAGTTTCATCTGGAACATTACATATTGTAAAGACAGACACAGTACCACACTTCTTCTCATCTAACAAAGGTATGTTCTCATTTTGTATCTTTTCTGAATCTTAGTTCAAATTTAGGAGCACAGATTACTGTTCAAATTCAAGTAGCAATGGTGAGATGGTGATGATTCCTTCTACAAGTGAAACATGCACACACACACACACACACACACATGCACGTGCAACATTCACAAAGGTTCCTCCATGTTGTACTCTGGATTTTAATTAGAAATTCTTTTTTTTCCACTTATCAGTGAGCAAGTTTTAAAAAACTCTCTTTAGCTCACTCCAATCAGAAAAAGAGAGAGGAAATTAGAAATGAAAAGTATAGTCACAATATCAATGGTTTTGTCTATGTAACAGGCTAATCACTTATATGGCATTTCCCCTCTTTAAGGTATGACTTAGTTTCAAGCTCTTAGGTGTACAGCTTCCAGATGTTTCCAGAAATGGCCATTTTATTGAGCTTGTACAAATTTTAGTACAACCTGGGGCTGAATAAGTTCACTGTGGCCTGAGAGAAGTCCTTGACCCCCTTGCAGGTCCTGCAAGGTCTAGGAGAAATAAGGCAGGCCACAGGTACTGCCTCCACCCCAGGAGGAGACATCTGGCTGGAAGAAAGCCCCTCCCAGCTTCCCACAGATGTTTCAGTCTATTACACAGTTTCATGAGTTTTGGTCTCTATGCATAGAACTTTCCATATGAAAACTCATCTAATTAGACTGTAATGATCTAATTGTGGAAATGTACAAGACAGTGCTCCTCTGGTAAGCAAACTCCTGGGGGCACCCTGTTTTCCACATTTGGAATGTTTTGTAGTTTCTCCCATGAACTAGTAAGATAACAAATGCATGTGCAATGCCTAGCTGTTGTGGCAATTGCCTTCATGAGGAGGCTCTGTGCTAGAGTCTTATATGCCTTGACCTTGACCTCAGGCACTCAGATCCTGGAAATAAAAAAACTCTCTTGTTAGACAACCACAGTGTTTCACCATGCTATGCTGTGTCTGAAGCTGTCCACATAACAGTAACTTTAAACAATGGACTTTCTTGAGAGCTACACAAAGCTCCTAACATTGCACATTGCAAGTATAGTATGTAACTGAGGAATAAGCTTCATGATATCGCTAACTCTGTAACCTGCCTAATGACAGAATGCACAATAATGTACTACCAATGCCTGTGGCCTAATATAACCTATTGATATGAATAAGGCTGACAGCTTGGGCAAGGGCTTTCTGCCTTTCTGCCATTCTGCCATCCTCCTATTCTGCCACTTTGCCTCTGCACCTTGCTTCTGTCTCCTTTTGATTCTCTTTACATTCGACTGCTTGTGGGGCATCATATAAATAATACAAACAACTGATGCTCATTTTCACCCTGAGAGGCTATCCATTGTTTTAAGACCATTTAACTACAGTTGTCACTAGGCTTTTGAACACTTTTATTTGCTACCATTATGATTGTCATTTGTCCCTTTCTGTATTCTCTCTGTGTCTCTGTCTCTCTTGATACAGTAGTATCCAAACCTCTCCCCCCGTTCATGGTTTCAATTTCCAAGGATTAAGTAACACAAGAGTAATGAGAATAGTGAGTAAAATATAATATGATAGTGAGAGAGAGAATGAAAGAGAGAGAGAGAGAGAGAGAGAGAGAGAGAGAGAGAGAGAGAACAATCACCTAAAATTTATTACAATGTATTTTTTTAATTTTTCTATTTTATTATTTTTGTTGTACTTTAGATATGACGTTTCCCCCAAAAGCTCATGTATGAGATGATGCAAGAATGCTTACCAGTGAAATGACTATATAATGAGAGTTAAACACTGAATTAATTCACTACATGAATTATCTGCATGGAAACTGTAGGCAAGTAGATGTGGTTGGAAAAAGTATGACCCTTAGAGCATTCCTTTGGGGTTTGTATTGTGTCCCTGGTGAAATAAAATTATTTCTCTCTCTTCCTCACCCTCTCTCCTTCTGATTACCTTGTCTGGAGCTACTTTTCCCCACCACATCCTTCCTCCATTACATTGTACCTCAGCTCAGGCCAGAGCTATGGTATTAGTTGTCCATGAACTGAACATATCTGACACAGGAGCCTAAATAAACTCTACCTGTCTTGTCACAGCAACAAAAAAGTTAGCAATGTACATTTAATTATTGGCCAGACTCAAACACAACCCTCTACTGTGAGGTAGTCTGAATTTGTAGCACAGACACCCATGTAGGGCTTCAAAGTTTAGTCAGCCCTTCATAAACTACCCCGAACTTGTAGTTGAGAGATTGTTAAAGAAGAGGCAGAGGTAGGGAGGAGACAATGAAGAGTTTTGTTGGGCATACATTAACCTAAAGAGGCCTGCTGGGTATCAATTCAAGAGCTTAGAGGGAATTTCACTGGAAAGAAGTGGTGTGAGTGGTGGTGTGAAGCAGGGATCTAAGGAATCTCTGCAGAATGAACTGGGTGGTAGCCTTTTTTCACCTATGCTTAGAATTGGAGACAAGAAAGGTACATGGATTAGAGAGAGAAGAGCCAGTGAGTAGGGGTTAGCCCAAAGTAACCATGAGCTAAGCGGGTGCAGATGGGAGAAGGGGACCATTGTCCCAGAAAATACAGGCCCAGAGACTGCAGTTTGAACAAAGCCAACATCAAGGGAGGGCTATGAGAAGATAAGTTCATGTAGGTAACCATATCCAGACACTTTTCTGATAGAAAAGTACAGGAATAAGGTGCAAGTGGGGTGCCATGACTTTTAGACGAGGAGCCTCACAGTATTTGTATTCTGAAGGAAAAGATACAGCTACCAGGGTAGCTCAAGATAGAGTGAGAGGACACCATCGGTGAAGAAGTTAGGCTAAAGAGGATGTTGAAAGTCCAGAATATGGGGGAATGTGTAGGAAAGACTGTGATGTTAAGTAAAGAAACAATTCCACAACACATTTTAAAACATGGCACAAAAGACTTTACTCCTGATCAGTTGATGCACTAGGTATAGGGTCCACTATAATGTATACCACTACACATGGGAAAAAGAGATTAGGCTAATCTGTGCATACAGCAAAAACAAATGGATAGAGAGTCAAAAAGCAGGTTGGGGAACAGTGGATAGAAAATGAATTAAGTGGAGATAGAGATATTATTATGGGTCAACCAACCAAAGATTCTATCAAGATAGACCTAGGTGATCAGAGATGTTACCTGGGCATGGCAGAGGCTGAGGAGCCTGATCAGATTTGGAGATCTTCTCAGTCTGGATTTGATATTGAAGTGCACAGAGGAGCATAGAGGAGAGTTAAGGGACCTGACTACTACTTGGCCCAGCCAAGAATCTCTGACAGTACAGACCAGAGAATGAGTGTATATGGCTCCATTTCTGGGGTGATGGAAATGGAGTAATGGAGTGTTGTGGTCATGGAGTAATGGAGTGTTGTGGACTGAGCTGGGGCTACACTGAATGCAGGCCATGTCTCTGTTTCTCTTTCAGCTTGGTGAAGTACAGAAGAGCCTACCGGGTCTGAGTTTTTCAAGGGTGAGCAAGACAAAAGGATGGGGGAAGCAAAAATATACATTTAATGGACATGCCTGGAGGCTGGCTGGTTAGGAAGAAATAAGGACACCAGGGGAGTGTAGAGAAATGGATAGTTTCAAGCTGAGTGTTTGGATCATGCTTATATCCCAATCCTGGGTCCCACCCTGGGGGTTTCACTGCACTGGGCCCTGCAGCATTCCACTGCTTGACCAGCCTGAGTCTGGCACCAAGTTGAAACCATTCTGTTATAGGTTCTGCAATGTGCTCTGAGAATGATCATCTTAGCCATATGGAATTTTTGTGAGTACTAAGTGAGATTGTCTTGGAAAGTGCCCAGCAGAAAGAACCTGGCAAAAGCAAAGTGCTCAATAAAGGGAACCTGTTGTTATTGCCTTTATTATTATTACCAATTGACTTAGAAACAATCGAAATGGTAATGAGATCTTAAATGCCCACTCTACAAAACTCAACTTTTCTTTTTGGAAGAGGTCTAGGTGAGCAGACATAAATAATTTATTCTTTGCATTTTATCAGTCACAATTAGAACTAAGTCCAGGCAAAAATTATAGTGTTTGTTTCTTATGTCTCATTGTTATTACTTTCTATAATTTAATGTACAAAAAATATAAAAATAATACAAAAAGAAAAGCCTCATAAATTTTGTTCTCTCAGTAAAGGAATGAAAGCAAAATTAAGGCTATTTAGTTTATATATTCTCTCTTAAGTTTACTATAGTAGTATGAGAACTAAAATCTGTCAGATCATGGTAGTCAACTAGTGTTACTCCAAGAATCATCCCACACCAAATTTCTGGTAGAATGAATAAATTAATGTATGTTAGAAGCTGTAAGTTATGGCCCGTCTGGCATAGTGGCATGGTGACCAAATGGAAGCCTTCTCAGGTCAGACCTTACCAATTGTCAGTCACTCCCTGAGCTTCTGAGGACATTAGTTTCCATGACTCTGTTACAGCAGTGTTTCTCAAACTATATTAGCCATATCCTTTACCTGGAAACCTTGTTTTAGGTGAAGATTCTGAATGAGTAGGTCTGGGGCAGAGCCCAAAGCAAGCATTTTTAACAGGACTCCCAGGGAGGCCCATGCTGTCCTCTTTGGGTAACTAAGCTTTGCAAGAAGTAATTTGTCAAAACAGAGCCTCTTCTTGACCTTTCCTGGACCTTGTAACTCAACTCTGATTTTCTCTACTTAGCTTTTCTAGTAGTAAAACAGGCTTTTAAGAAATTAGAACCTTTCGTGGAGGAAGGGCTATGTGCAGGTCAAGAAGTGAGGTGTGTTCTTTGACAGGCAGCGAGAGAGAAAATCTTCCTTGTACAGATGGGCATCAGGATCTGCTCCTTGAGGTTTTCTGATCAGACACTCCCAAATCTATGAAGATGTTTAGATCCTGGAAATAGTTAGACCCTTTTGAGGGTTGATTCCCATTCTCCACTGACTGCTCATTCTAAGATATATTTCTTCAGTTCTAGCCTCTAGAGAGTCTTTGGTTTCTCTCCCAGTTTTTCTTTTGTCATCTTCTCTTTAGCCCTTGAGTTCCAGTCACCTCATAAACATCATTTAGGTGACCTTATCATCAAATACAGAAAAGAGCTCACTTCATTTCTGTGCCTCTTCAGGAGGCTATTTCAGAAACTCCTCCAGAGTACTTTCTTAAGGTGATACAGAAATGAGAGCATGTGGCTAGCGGTTGAAAGTGTAACTACTGGAATTGATAATCATTTGCTCTGGTGACATGATTAAGCACTGTTTGGAGCTCTTAAAAAGAGATTAATTTATTTCACAGCAAGTGAGAAAACTCTGAACGTCATCTTTGTTATTAAGCACTGTAACACACATCCACCTCAAAGAAAATATTGTAATTATAATGTTCATAGGTATGCCAACATGGCTGGAAAACACAGTTTTGAATGTTATTTTTTATGGAAGAAGGGATCCAAGAAGGCAAATAAATCTGAAGTTCACTCAGGTTACCCATGGCTGAGTTTATAAGAGAATGGAGACTAGATGCCATGGTTGGCTTGAGTTCTTAGAAACTTGGTGCAGTAATTACTGGATTGCTGTGTCTAGGAAGGTGTAAGGAAGCCCTGAATTGGCTGTGACACATTTCCTACTACAGGGGATAGAACTCAGCTATCTTATTGTCCCCGAAAACATGTTTAATAATGCAAATCTTTTATAATCAAGTATTTTAATGTTTCTTTTTGGGGGGTGGGAAGTGCAGAGTGATAATGTAGTATTTGAATTTAATCCAGCACTTTTCGCATGGAGTTTTTGCTATTTGGATATAACTATATTTAAAAACTAAAGAAAAAAAAACCCTTTCTTTTCCAGTGCTCTTATTGGATGGTGTTCTTTCAGTGGCTTATTGTATGGTGTTCTTTCTCTCTTTTTCCCATGCAGAAAGAACTGAAGAACATAAAGACTTATGCAAAGCTCTTTGCTTAATTAAAGACATGATTGCAGCCATGGATCTGAAAGTCAACGAACATGAGAAAAAACAAAAATAGCTTGAGATCCTAAGTAAGATCAAAAACAAAATGTACACAAAGCTGAAAAATGGCCACGTGTTTTGAAAGCAGGACCTGATGAGTACAGAGCGGACCCTGCCGTACGATGGCCTCATTTACTAGAAAACAACCACGGGACATTTCAAAGGTGGCTACACCAGACCCACTCCTCCCTTCATTCCTGTTGTTCAGGCAACAGAAGACAGGTTTTCAGAGGAAGGATGGTTCTGGAGTGGCAGGACTGCATACACAGATGCTTGATTTTTCAGTTGAAAGATCAAGTTGTGAAGTTCAATTGGCAAGTGTGACCAGTGATCATGTCTTTGATGGGAATTTGCTGTCCCGGCCAACAACTTTCCTATGTATTTTTATGAATGTGCATGTTTGTGATGTCTAAAATTAAAGGAGCTGAGAGTTCTGCTCATCATTGGCACAGGAATATTATTCTGTTAGTTGTGTTGATAGCAAGGTATTATCACACCTACACAGGTAGGGTCCATTGTGTGCCACGTCATCCTGAAGCTGTCAGACCGTGAAGGGAGCAAGTGAGAAAACTCTGAATATCGTCTTTGTTATTGAGCACTGTAACACACATCCACTTGCTTGCTGGCCCTGTTGTAAGTACTTCCTCAGGCTACCTTTTGCTCATGGCATTAACTCAATTCTGTTAATCTGGTTAGACTCTAAACCAGCTGATTTCCATTCTTGAGGTCGTATATGTAGGACCTTGCCTGACCCAGGCTTTTTTACTCTGGCTACACGCTAAAATCACCCCTGGAGCTTAAAAAAAAACCAATGATGCTTAAGTCTCCTCCCAATATTCTGATTTTATCAGTGAAGGAATGAAAACCAGCTCAGAGGGATGTTTTAAAGTTCCCCCAGGTAAGTCTGCTTTGCAGCCAGGAATAAGAGCTACAGGCCTGGTCTCCTTGTTTTTAACACTTCATCATAGTAATGTTCTCAGGTGATCAACGAGAGGAAGAAAATGTTAAATTCTAGTTAAATTGTTAAAATCAAAGTCATTATTCACAGGAGGATGATCAGGTTTTGTTGGAAGTTCAGCTAATGTCTGAAATGGGATTTGTTGTTTGACTGATTGCAATGTTGCATTGAAAAAGCATTAACCACTATCCATAGATGGGATTGTTCCTTGTCCCTTTAACAGATTCACTGTGCAGGTCAGCCTGTGTGTGCAGTGGTTCCAGTGAAAGTGGGCTTTTGTAAACTATTTTCAAGAGAAATCTAAATACTCAAACTTCACTCAACTCTCCATGAAACAAAGGAGCAGGTTTTCATGTATAAGTTGATGTGCAAGCTGCCTTTTTATATTTTTAAAAAATATTTATTTTTTAGTTGTAGTTGGACACGATACCTTTATTTTATTTATTTATTTTTATGTGGTGATGAGGATCTAACTCAGGGCCTCGCACATGCTAGGTGAGTGCTCTACTGCTGAGCCACAACCCCAGTCCCCTTTTTGCATTTTTAATTGAGCATGGTTTTCCCCTAAATGTAAGGGCTTGCTCCAGTCTATTATAACTTTCTTTCTGTAAGATATTTTCCATCCATCTTGAAATCTGCAATTTAAATTCTGTATGTATACGTATAGTTGTACATACAAACATGCACACTTAAAATTGGCTTTTTACTAAGTTGTTTGTATATCCTTCATGATCAAAATACTGGGGATTTAATAAAAGTTTTATAATTAGACTAACCTGAGTCACTTAATTTTTATTAATTTATTTAAATTGTAAGCATGAAATTAGAATATTTAATAAAGGCATTTGAAATATGGTTTGCATCACTAACATTAGTAATGTTTTTTTTCTTTGAAGATATCCTAGCTCTACTTCTTACTGATGTGCTGTGCTTTTTACAAGAAAAAGACCAGAAATACATCTTTGCAGCGGTAGTAAGTATATGACTGTATGATGCATATTTTTAATAAGACTTCATTCTGCATTTCCTTGGGAAAAAATGCCTGAAATTCTTAGTGAAATAAAATGCACCTCATATAGTTCCATTATTATTAGTGATTTTACAGCTGATTTAGTAACTATTTGAATTGTGAAAAGATTGTAGTACTTTGGTACTAGATAGTAAATAGGCACTTCCCTGAGGCCCCCTGCCCCCCAACCCCGGGTACTTCTCTGTTATGTCTATCTTGGTCTTTCCTCTTATCCCCAAACCCTATATCCTTCTCTCAGGTCTAATGACTGAAATGTTAAATGCTGGGGACAAAGGGTCACTTTCAGCATCTTGCTCCTTCTATTCCTACTGGTATTGCCTTGTTGTGCTGCTTGCTGGCCTCATTTGTAACTGTCATTATAATGTTCCCTCTGCCAAACAAGTGAACACCATCCTGACATCTGAAGAAGATTCTTTCTTATTTCTACTACAACCGGTTCTGATGACTAAGGTCGTGAATAACACCTTTGTAATGTGTAATCTTATTATTGAGTCATAATTAGGTTTAGTGAAAGCCAACACTTTATCACATTTCTTACATAACATCTATGTAGTCCACAATGGTGTGGAGAAGGAAGATAGCATCTATTTACTTCTTCTGGGCATCATGGAGCATCAGGCTCTGTTAACAAGAAGAATCCAAGAGACAATACTGACAGGGTAGTACAGTGATGGCTCTGTAAAATGTATCTATTATTCATTGAATGATATGCTATTTGGTACATTAGCAGATAGCATGGATTCCATCTGGTTTTGGAAAATTCAAAGCTCAATGAAGTTTCTATCTTGCTGTTCCAAGAAAACAAAGAAGTGTGTCTGTGGTGATGAGATTCTCGGGTAAGGCAGCTGGAGCAGTGTTTGCTGGTACATGTCAGTTGGCTAGAGAGGCTTCTTCATTCTGCTCAGCCATGCTGAGTTGTACAAAGGTGAAATGTTTTTCACAGAGCTAAAGCAGAGGATGACAAGAAGCTTTCAACAAGCCCCATGTCCCTGATGCATTTGCATTGTAACTATTGCAACTTTCATGAAAACTTGCTGATTTTTCCAGCTGCCTCTCTGGTATCTGGGATATTCTGAAGGAATATGGAGAAAAAAAATGGCAAGTGAAGGGAACAGTTTTGATTAATCCATGGGATGGTGAAAACCAGGCTGGTAGAAGGAAAATCTCAGCATATCTTTATAAAAACTGAGATTTCTTCAAAACTGAAGGCCAGAAAGGGAAGCAAATCCTGCTTCTTGGGTGGTATTTCAAGCCAAATGACTGGCAGATTAATCAAGAATTAGATACAGTATAAAGACAATTGTCCTGTTTTCTGGGCAATATAGCATATGGATGCAGGTCAAGCCATGATGCTGAACTTACAGTATGACTTGAGATATGGATCTGGGCCTCTTATCTCACATGATCTGCATAGACCACCCATAGACCACACAAACAGGCAGTTTGGAATGCAGTTAGTCAAATATCAGAATGAAGGCAGCCACTACTTAGTTTTCGGTAAAATGTGTTTGGCCATGAACAATAGTAAAATGTTGCTAATATTGTTTCTGCATTCATATCATAAGGGTGATACCAGGGAGTAAAAGAGAAAGCAGGATTTTATCCTTAGTGTCAAGTGCACCCTGCTGTTTGCTCATAGACCTTTTAGTTACATCTGTCTGACATCTCTTATATCTGTCCCTGCACCATCAATCTCTTTTAGTGAACATCTTGGAGAATTGAAGCATCAGCTAGGGGTACACAGATACCCTCATTTCCTAGTTCCCATCCTAATGTTTCAGAAAATTATTCTCACCCTCAGATCAAAAAGAGAGATTCTTCATTCCTTGTGCCCTTTAGAAAAACCTTCATTAGTACTAAGATGTTTATCCTGCTGCATGTTATAGAAGACATGATGAACTGGGAAATAGCCAGAAGCTAAGCATCTGAAAGTAGTAGAGTACTGTCCTTACCAGATGGTTTTGTTTGTTTGTTTTTAAAGAGGACTCAGCTGGGAATGAGTGGGAACCAAACCTACAAAATGTATAGATAAGTTCACTAAGTCCTCAGATACTGAGTCTAAGAAGCATCCCTTGAATATTAAATAAGACAATTTCTAAATTAAACAATAAAAAAGACAATGAACATGTAGATCAGCTAGTTCAAGTTCAAAGTATGAAGCAATCTTAAATCTTTTCATTCCCTTGGAATCAGTCACTAACAGAATCAGTGCAAAGTGGATATGATATAACAACAGAACTAAAGGGAGCAGCTCCTTTTTGTCTTTCCCTGCATCATTGGTCTTTAGCTTTATATGTCCATAGAGATTGGGTAGGAATGGAAGTGAGTGAATCCCAGTTCAGCATCAAGGAGTCAGTGTGGCAGAGGCAGCAGAGTATGATGGAGACTGTCGTCAACTAATGAATACACATTCCAGCTTAGCAGAGCTGATATTCAGCCATAGTCAGTGTTTTTAAATGAGAATATGTACCTAGTATTGCCAATCTTCTGTTTTACCAAGCACACAGAATCCTAGAGGTGTTTTTTTATTTTTTTTATTTTTTTTTAATGGTAGAATCTCTTCGTTTTTAAATGTTGGCAACTTATTTTGTAAGAAATGGTTTTTAAATGCTATGGCACAAATAAACATCTTTGCATTACCAGTGTTTAATATCTGTCTCCAGAGAAGCCATGTTGCCTTTTTTCCTGGGAATTTGAGTTCTTGTTTGCAGCTTAGTGGTTCACATGATTACTATGAGTAGTGATGGGCTTGCCTCGGTATCTTCTGGCCTAAAGGTTATTTAATGAGTGAGACTTTATATCCCTTTATCTATTCTTCACTTTTTAAAGATGTTATCATGCCAGGTGAGGTGGCACCTGTAATCCCAGTGGCTTGGGAGGCTGAGGCAGGAGGATCGTAGGTTCAAAGCCAGACTCAGCAATTTAGCGAAGCTCTAAGCAACTTAGTGAGACCCTGTCTCAAAATAAAAAATAAAAAGTGCTAGAGATGTAGATCAGTGGTTAAATACCCTTGGATTCAATACCTGACACCAAAAACAAAAGCAAAACAAAACAAAACAAAACCTTAACTCTGTCAGTGCCCCTCCCCCAATAACTCTGACTCAAGTGATTTCACTCTTGCTTATGTCTTAAGCAATTTAAACCCACCCTGAATTTTTACATATAGACACCATCAACCTTGTAATCCGAGAAAATTGAAACAGTACATTGAAACAAGGGAGGCAGATGTACTTCAGATAATAGGGCTGTAATAGAACAACAATGCTCAGAAGACCTTTCCTCATTACAGAAGGCCATATTGGAGAAGGCTTGCCACAAAATTGCTTTTGCTTCCATTTTCAGAGGCCAAGAACAGAACCAGGTAGACCAATTGTCTGTCTGTCCCATCTTATATTTTCATGCTACTTTAAAAAACATGGAGGAGGTACTCCAGGTCCCCCCTGGCATAGAACTCCAGATCTGGCAGTGATGACTGCAGAGTCAGGAGGGCAGACAAGCCAGTGCCAAGGAGCCAGCAGTGGTGCACAGAGCAGCATGTTCTGGGAAAGGCATCACTCAGTCCATGAGGGAGAAAGAAAACTACACGCTGCAGCCAGCTCTGTAAACAGTGTTGAGAGCCACAAACCAAAGCCAAGTTTTCATTTTCACCCCCACACTGCTCAGCGGCAGGCATTCTTTTGGCCATTATTTCAGCTCCTGGTCCAAGTCAGTGTCAATCAGGGTCGTCTTCATCTTTGGGTGCTCAGAGCTGCACGTGAGGCATCTAAGGACTACAGCGAAAGTCCATAGAACAGGTGGCTGAATCACAGTGTGGCTTCACATTTTAGGCTTTCCTCCTATTTCTCTCCAGTGGAATCATGTTAAATCTACTTGTGTGCCTGCTCTGTGCAAGACACTGTGCCCAGCACAGAAAGATGAATTAGACAAGCTGTCCACTAATCGGCTTATCTGGCTGGTGAGGAGAGATACCTACAGATAGAGCTGTAGCAGTTCTGTTGCTGGGTTGTACAGGACAATAGCAGGAGAGGCTGGTGACATCTGAGGAATGTAAGGTCTGGCCTTCTCTTTCTTACCTTTTTTTTTATAGCCAATGTTGTTGATTTCTGGGGATTTGTGCCCATTAAAAAATCACTGAAACTATATTGCTATTAACTGCCAAATTCAAGGGACTCTTCAGGTCCATCATCCTTCTCCATCTGTCATGTTTTAGAGACTGTTTCCTTTATCATATCCTCATAGAAAAATCCCTTGTCCCCGACAACAGCATTTTGATATTTTTTAAATGAGTTCTCTGACTTTTCTCTGTCTTTTTAAAAAGTTGACTTTTTAAACCACTAATTGTTAAGCACAAACACCCCCCTTAACCTTTTCTTTCTATTCTTTCTTCCTCATACCCTCTCCCTTAGAGATCTTATCAACTACTTCAGCTCTTTGAAAAGTGGGAAGTGAAATAAAGGTTTCCCTAGTCCTGTGTTTCCATGGCTCATGTTTTCAGAGTGACCCTTAGAAAGGACACAGGTTCATCTGCACATCCTCCTATTTTATGTAGGATCAGAAGCCATCCATCATTTCCCTTCAGAAGCTTACTGCTAGAGAAGTTGCTAATGAGGAGAGAGGAATGTTTCTGATCAGTGCTTCATCAACTGGTCCCGAGATGTATGAAATTCACACCAATTCCAAGGAGGAACGAAATAACTGGATGAGGTAGATCCAACAGGCAGTAGAAAGGTAACATTTCCTTCTGTCTTTGGTCCATGGAATGTGCTTGTTCAATTGGGAAAAAATATTAAAACCATGTCTCCCCTGCATGAAAATGTTGCTTCAGCCAGAATGGTCTCCTCCCTGCCCCTGCACCTGCCTGTGATAGTGACAGTGTGTCATCTGCAGGTCTGTAGTCCACATTCCTCTCTGCATGCAGTGCCCTCCCCTTCCCTCTGCCTGTGCACTGTGGTACAGCTCCTGTCCTCGCCTGCTTCATGAAGAATGCCTTAGCACTTGCTCTCTAAGGCATTTATCTGGTGTTTGTGGATCTTATCTTTTACATGTATGTACTTATATATGTGCTTATTTCATCAGATTGGAAGCTCCTTGAGGGCAGGGACATGTCATGCGTACCTCTGGGTGCCTTGTATTGTGGAATCATTCAATAAGTGTTTTTAGATTATTGGAACTAAAGGTTCTAAATCAATCTATTTCTCTTGGGTACTCAAGAACAGTTTGTATAAATGTGGGTGCAAGACATTATTCTTAATGGTAATTTGTTTAGTTAGATTTTACTATTATGTAAAATTTCTCTACCTTCACTCTATCCACTCAGTACGGCTTCCTAATTCCATCCCCCAATGCTCTTACTCTCACTTGTTTAAACACCCAAATGTTGTAAAAAATAAAAATTATTATCTTATTTGTACTTAACATGGGTGTTGGGTGTGTGTGTGTGTGTGTGTGTGTGTTTGTGTGTGTTGGAATATTTGAGTCATCCTATACTGCTGACTTTGAGAGTCATGTTATATTTTCCACAGTCCTTTCTCTCAGGAAAACCAAGCTCTTGGCCAGGGGGCATCACTAATTATCTTTATGCTGATTTTTTTTGCTTTTATAAATTAATTTTATTACCAAGTTTCCATGTTTTCCTAATGATCCTACACATACTTGGATTTACTTTCAGTTGTGTCCCTTGACTATTGTCTCTTAAAGTTGCCCAAAATAAGAAGGGGGAAGGACAAGTGAATCGGATGAAGAGAAGTGGAAAGCTAAAGCCAAAGTGGCCAGAATTCAGCAATGTCAAGGTATGGTGTGGGCCCTTCTGGCTCCCTGGTCATGGTGTGCTAGTTGGGTTTTGGGAAAGCCCTGGTGTCATGAATGGAAGGTTAACTGTTTCTGAGGTTTGCACTGAACCACCTTCCAGGAAAACATCCTGATATTAGACAAGCTCCTTCTTTTACCTTAAGGATTAAAACACACAGAAATGCATGCATGAAACAGTAATTGGGCAGTGTGGTACTGATGAGTGTTGGAATTGCTTCCTGATGGTTTAATTTTAGGTCCAACACTGTCATATTGTAGTTTTATGACTGCACAAGGAACCCAAAAGTTCTGGCCATCAAATGCAAGTCTGTAAAGTAAGATTAGCTCACTTGAGGAGGTTGCTCATCCTCAACCAACTGAGTAGACCTGAGTATTTTTTAAAATCCCCCAGGTAATCTTGAGGAGCACAGAGGGCTGAGAACTCCTGGATTAGATTTTGGTTAAGGTCTCTGAGGTTTAAGAATTTTGTAACATAGTGAAATCAGGAGAGAAGGATGCATGCAAGGGTGGTCACAGAAATTAGGTGTTTAGAAACAAAGAAATAAACCAGCATGCTTCGTTTTGACCATGACTGGCTGAGGACTGAGGAGTTTCAGTCTATTTGTGTTGTTTATTTGCATGTCTATTTGTGTTGTTTTCCCCTGTGGGCATTAACTCATCCTGGATAGGGCTGCCTCAATTTTCATTCCTGAGCAGGGTGTCTAGTCTTAATAAGAAACAGCCTGCATAAACAAAGAAGAACTTTGCAGGGTTTTTTGGAAATAGGGGAATGAAGTGCAGAGGAAGCTGAGAGTATTGATAAGTCACTTGCTGAGGGCCACAGTCACTAAATGGAAGAAGCAAGATTTGAACCTGGGTCTGTCCTACCCAATGAAATGAGCTTTACCTTTTAGATCAGACAACTCACTAAGTAGTATATTTATCTCCTAACTTGAATTTTTATATAATTTGTTGTATTCATGGTAGTGATAAACTTCTATGGTAAATTCTATTCCACAGAAATACTCAGTAATCAAGACCAGCAAATTTGCACATATTTGGAGGAAAAGCTGCCTATCTATGCTGAACTGGAGGAGCTGAGTGGCTTTGAGGATGTCCATCTAGAACCTCACCTCCTCATTAAGCCTGATCCAGGAGAGCCTCCTCAGACAGCCTCTTTACTGGCAGCAACACAGAAAGAAGGTAAATTGTTTTGTAAAGGATTTGTTTTGACAAAGGAAAAAAAAATGTTTATTGAGTACCTACTGTATGTCATGTACCATCATCTTGGTGCTAGGATATAGTATAACAAGACATGAATACCTGCTCTCCAAGAACTTAAATTTTGGAAGAACAAAATATAAAGAAATAAACATGGAGGCTGAATCAAGTGCTATAAAGAAAAATAAGCAAGGCAGAAGAGATAGAGAGTGACAGACTTAGGATGGTTCCATTTTAGATAGGGTGACCAGGGAAGGCCTCTTTGATATAATGCTATGAAAGCAGACATGAAGGAAGTGAGAAGGCCAAGTGACAAACCACTTGACTTGTGGTTTAAAGGGAGATCTCTGATTGTGGCATCAGAGGGGCAAAGTGCAGATATTGCACTGAATGAGGCCCATTATCAAGTATCAGCATGTGCCAGTGTAGGAAAGAACATAAATGTGTATGTCATCTATATGTGGTAAATGTAGCATTTTGTATTTGGTATAAAATATGACATCAAGGGCTGGGGATGTGTCTCAAGTGGTAAGGCACTCGGCTGGCATGCGCTGGGCACTGGGTTCGATCCTCAGCACCACATAAAATAAAATAAAGATGTCGTGTCCACCAAAAACTGAAAAATATTAAAAAATTCTCTCTCTCTCTCTTAAAAAATATGACATCAAATAAAGAATTTTATAAACAGCACCACAAAGTAAATATCTTTTTCATCAGCGTCCTGATTAGACATTGTTTCACTGAAATACTATGTGTGAAAGGGCCTCAAAAGGTCTAGCTTTAATCAGTGCAAGGTGATGTGTGTATTACATATGGCTAGGAGAAAAAGTTCAAAGATTTAAAAAAAACATAGAAAAGACAACTGTAATTTTAAAACTTTATAAGAAAAGCGAATGTGACAAAACAAGTATATATATATATAATGTTTTATGTTTTCTGATTGTAAACTTTCTAACTTATGTGTCTTAAAATGTTTCTGCTTTTCATTCTTCTCAGTACAGACTTAACTTTTAAATCTGTTTTGTAGCTTTTAACTGTTTTCATGTTATCAGGAAGGAAGGAAAGAGGGAGGGAGGTAGGAAGAGTTGGTCAGTGATAGTTTAATCTTGAATGGAAAGCCATCACAGCTCCCACCCATGATTTAGTCATAGGAGGATAATCGAGATTAAGTGTCCAGGTTCCTCTTTGTATTAACCTATCTAGAAAATTTGGCACTTAATAAGGCATTTTGAGGAACTAAGCTGAGGTACCACTTGAAATCACTCTTAAAAATTGTATAATGGATAGTTTCCCATTATCTCACTTAATAAGATAAGGTTAAAACATATTACTGAAAGAATTTTTAAAAACACAAACAAACAAACAAACAAAAACACTACCACCCCCTTCCAAAAACCCAATGGCAGAAATCCTGTTAATCACCAATTGCAGTTATGCTCTTGAACCACAAGGTGGCGGACCAACTCCATTAAAAGGATAATGTGCCATTTCCTTTCTCACTAGTAATGGTAGTTCTTGGGTAGCACAAGGCAACTCATTTCTATGTGTTTAATTTTTAGAGTATAAAAATTCTATACCATTGGATTTCTTGCTACAAAAATAATAAAATTTGGATGGGCAAGGACAGAACCGGTAGAAAAGCAAAAACTTCAAAACTCACTAAAGAATGGGGATACTTAGTCCTTGTTATCTTCCATAGGGTTGAGCACAGATCTAATGCCTTTAGATCTCATCTCCTTTTTTCAGACTTTGTCTTTTCTCTATTGGAAGGGCTTCTCAGTAATGAAATTTTTAATTTGCCTTATGGAGGAAGAGAAGATCTGGTTAGCTCATCATCAACCTGAACTGATTGCATTTAACAACAAGCTGAAAGTTACCTGAGAACATTACCATGACTGACTGTTTTTTGCACTTAAAATTAGATCTTCTCAGATGAAAACAAGCAGCATACTGAAGACTGTAGACTCTTGGAGATCAGGGGGTCAAATGATCTCCCATAGGATAAAGCATAGAGTCGATAGTGGGTGATCAGTACTTATTGAGTGGAGTGCAATCAAATTCAAGTGTTCATTGCATGCCAGACATCATTCTTAGGTTTGCAGATATAATATTGAATATACAAAGTCCTGCTACTCACTGGTTTACATACAATTTGAGAAGACAGACAATAGATGAATAAGCAAAAGTTTAATTCAATTCTGGAAACTGGAAACCCTCAGTATTCACATGTTCCGTTAATGTGTGCTGTGGGCAGGACAAAGAATGAAGCATAGACCCACTTCCCAAGCAACGGATGGTCTCCTGTGGCCTCATTTATAGTCTTTGCACTGGCCCAGTGAAGTCTATTTGAGGCAGGCTCTGGGGGAGACCAGTTTTCTTATCCCAACCAGTGACTGTTTTAGCCAGTGAGGCAGGGAGCTGGAGGCCTGATATATAAGGAGAATGAGGTCTAGAATGAGAATGTAGAGTCTTATGAGTTTATGTACTGTATTATTACTAAGTAGACTTAGTTAAATATTATCCAACAGCTGGCAATCAATGACATTTCCAGAAAAGGGGTTGAATAAAATGAACCTTCTGTAACCACATTTTATGCATCCTTTCATTCAAACAACATTGGATAGAAAATGTAGGGAAAATATTCATAAAGTTCCAAAAAGCAAAACTTGAGTTTGCATCTTGCTGAGTATTACACTGGCTTTGTGCACATGAAGTGATGTGTGGGCATTGTAATAGGAATTATGAGTCATCTAGAGATGATTCAAAGTATGCAGGAGGATGTGTGTAGGTTATGTGCAAATGCTAAGGGAGTCCTGGAACCAATCCCCTCAGACACTAAGGAAAAATGATATTGATTCTGTGCATGATTTCTTCTCTCTATAATTTCCCAGATAATGTCATTAAGAACTAAAGAGAAACCTATTTGAAATGCCAAAGTCTGTCTTTACACGTAATTTGGAAAAAGGACAGAATATTAAGAGACAATAGTTTGATTATACATTTTGTGTTCAGGGATGCTTCCAACCCAAGAGGCAAACAATACACAAGCCTGTTTATTCATTTTTCCTCCGCTGCCCTATAGGCCTCCTTGACCATTCAGGATAGCCACATTGAGATCCACAAGCTGGTTCTCCAGCAAGAAAGCCTGGCTCCCAGCTGCTCTTTGCGAAGTGGCTCCTTCCAAGACCAGGAAACGTCCTGCAACCTGGAGAAGCAGCGTGAGGATCTGGCTAACATCCATAAGCTTCAACACCAGTTCCAGCAGGAACAGCAGTGCTGGCACCACAGGTGTGACCTGCAGCAGCGGGAGCAGGAGGCCAAGGAGAGCTGGCTGCAGGTGCGGGAATGGGAGTGCCAGACACAGGAGGAGCTTCTGCTGAAGAACCACAGTGAGCTGGACCATCAGCTCCAGGAGTACCAGCAAAACCTGGAGTGGCTGAATGAGGGCCAGAGGGTGGTGGAGAGGGAGAGAGAGAGAGAGCATGGGCACCCAACAGAGCCTGCAGTGTCCCTGGAAGCACAGCCAGCAGAATAGACTCCCAGCAGCCTTTCCACCAGAAAGCAAGGAGGTATGGCTCTTCCAGGGTGTCGAAGCAGCTTTCAAAAGCAAGCTCATTCCTCCCGAGATGCTATACAAACTCTGGTGTTACTCATTGTTGTGTAAGAGCTCACAAAAGTGTCTCAAATTAGTATACAATAAAAGCTAGGAGCTTTCAGAAGCAATGCATGTGTCTTGACTTAAAACATGGAAATTTTAAAGACCAAGGTTCTATTGAATCATTGTATTTAGAGACACTTTTCCCTGAGGAAGGAACATAGAATCAGATTGACCCAGTGAGGTGAGGGCAGGTTTGCCTTAGCAGCATGTTCACTGTGAGCATGCCATTTTTCCAGTATTTTAAGGACCCTGTTATATCCCATCTATTCTTATGGGATATAATAAGAATATTCTATTATCTATGATTCATGCACCAGTTAGGTATAAATATATATTATATGCAAATAAAACACTATTCTGTTATGCTAAGCTTATTCTCTCTTTGTGAATTGGATAGATTAAATTCCAAATCCATATCACTAATAATAGTTAATATGATTTGCACTGTCGCCATAATGGGACTCAAAGAGATCTGTCCAAAGAAAGATGGCACCTCTACTCTACTTTCCAGGCTCTTGACCTATCACAGAAAAGAATTTAAGAATGAATCAGGTTTTAGCAAAGAGGGAGTGCTTCCTTAGAAAGTGAAAAGCAAAACACAAAAGAAAGTGAAAGTGCAGATGTGTTTTCAGAGAAGTGCTGTTGAGTGTAAGAAGCAGCTTTGGGGTCTCAGATGGGCATGGGAATGTAATTGGGAATGGCCTCAGCCTGGTGATTGTGAGGCCATTTATGGGAGCCTGGCCTTTCTCAGGCCCTTAGTTCAATGTTGTCTCTTCTATCTGATCGGTAGATAACATTGGGAATGTATCCTAGATTATAGGTTTCTAAAAATATTACATCTCCCTTTGTTTAGTCTGAAAATACATTGTGTAAGCTAACAATGCACTTGAGCTTAATCAAAATGAGGCAATTTTCATAGATGAGTGAATTTATGATAATCCTACTATTCATACATTTGTCAGTAATTATTCATTTTCTACTTTGCTGGATTCAGTTTGCTCCAGTTGTGGAGGAGAAACTGGCCTGGGGATAAAAGGTGAGAGGAGCTTTCCCATAGGCTCTGGAGTTAAAGATACAGTTTCTTTTCCTCACCCTTTTGTTTTCTTTCTACCTATCTTTTCTATCTTGCCTCAATGCTAATTAATGACATAGGATGTGTCTGAGTAGGATGAAATCTTTCTCAGAAGATTATGTGTTTTCTTTGCATCCTCTCTGACAAGGCTTGGCAATTCCATTATCCCAGGAGTTTAGTTTTCTGTGCTATATTTGTTGCATGTATGCTTTTTATTGATAATGCATGAAGTTGTAAAAGCTAATGAGTATATAAGAAAGAACTGTGTTGCATCTGATTTTTCTTCCAAGTTTGCTAAATTACATTTATTGCAAATTCCTTAAGTATATATGGATATGTTTTCAATTTTAATTTAGTAAAAATTAAAATGTTCTGTCTTTGATTAAAATAAAGTAGAAACTCTTTAATAGTCTAGGACACTTCAGCTTTGTTATAAAAGACATTGTACATAGTGAATTGAAAGCTTTGGTTCTAGCTCATTTAAATGGAATGAGAAGAAAGAATAAATGGTGATATTCTTATTGATGTCACTCTTATTGAGGTCTTGATTGTGAGATTCTAGTAGAAATAAACACTTTACTACATTTGTTTAAGTTGCTGGATAAATTATAGTACTTCTTCTGTATTTCTTTACACAGGTAATGGAATTTAATTGATCTGAGGGTTTGTGTCATGAAAATTCACTCCTCATCCATGAAGCTTTAGTACAAATGTCACTTAACAATTTCAGTAAACCGAGTCCATAAGACATCCATGAGGATGCCACTTACTCCCCAAATATATCTAATTCTGATTTGGTGAGGACTAGTGAAAATCAAGTAAACCTCAAGATGGAAGTTTCTCAGCCTTCAGATGTCAACCGGGGAACTGTGGACAGCTGTTGGGCCCTATCATCAGATACCTCCTCTCCATGAAAACAGCAAGGATTCTTGTAAATATGCTAATTAACACCTTACACATTACCTGTGTAGTTTCAACAAGAAATTATATTCTCTGAATGATTGGCTCTTCTGTAGATTGAATCAAAGTGAGCCCTAATATGGGAGTCAATTGGTGATGACAAGCTGGAGTCTGTAGCACACACTTTTCTGTGGGGAAGTCTGGGGATGGCCTTCTCTCAGAAGCATCTAGACAAACAAAGCCACTAATGTAGGGTCTAGGAAATGAGATGAACACATAAGAACCAGGTGGTTTTTAGGCCCATGGGCCCAAAGGGTCATGTCCCCTTAAAAGTGAAGCAACTTGTTCTTTATTCCCCACTGTAGACCCTGCTATATCCTGATAAACATATCTGTTGACACTCAGAAATAAAAGATATGAACAGTGTTTGCAATAAGACTTTATGGCCTATCACAGCAATTTCTGTACTGCTATTAAACACCCAAAATGAAACTGTTAACATCATTTGTCATTGTAAAAAAAGGTGTTGTCTCTCCATAAGTACCTCATAATAACACAATTTGCTAATCCCATTAAAGCATTTGCCAAATATAAAGGAAGGGCAGCTCGAGTTTCCAACTGAACATGAATCCAAATGATTTAAATCTATGTCTATCATAAATTGTTTTCTGTGGGATATGAGGTAGGGAATGAGAAGAACTTGAAACCTCTCTACTGAAAAGCAGATGATATGCAATAGAATAAACAAATGGCTGGCCACATGGACCTGAAATAAATCACTGACAGTAAAATGTTTCAGAAACATAAAACAAGCAGTGTATAGAGATCTTTAGAACTGGTCATGGACTTGTGTCTGAGACTAATAAATATTAGTTTGTCAGTTGGGAGGATAATTTTTCAGCAACAAAATTATTTGAAGGTGTTGAGCTTCTTCCAATTAGGGAATTATAATTCTGACAATACCTTCAAGTTGATTTATTGCTGATACAGAAGATCTTGTTCTTACTAGTGAATGATTTTTTATACTACTTAGCCACTGCTGTGATATTCTTACTTCTCATCAGCGTGTAGGAGAGAATGAAATAGTTCTTAAAAGTATCATTTCAAATGTTCCTTAAATAAAAGAGAACAATACATTGGATTAATAGTTTTGACTAAAAAAAAAAAGGTTAAACAAAATTTAGATAATAGGACTTCTTTAATGTATTATCTTGCAGTTTAATACTGTGGAGACCACACTGCAGGGTGCTTTTTTCTAGGCACATGTTGCTTTGCTCTTCTGATTCATTAACTTGCTACTTACAGGGCTTTATGTGTTTTTGCCAGTGTGGTTTTGCATCCTGGCTTTGATATAATTCAAAAACTCAGTTTGAGTTTAACCACATTCAGCTTTTGTTTAAGAGAAGTATTTCTCTTTTACTTGTTTTGTGTATCTGCCATCTTTTTCTATTGCCTTGTGCTTCAAAGTAGAAAGCTTTTGGCAGCATACCTGCAGTAGATAGAAAATGTACCAAGGATTGAATTGGGGATGTGGCTCAAGCAGTAGTGCACTCGCCTGGCATGTGTGCGGCCTGGGTTCCATCCTCAGCACCACATACAAACAAAGATGTTGTGTCTGCCGAAAAAATTTTAAAATAAATATTAAAAAATTCTCTCTCTCTCTCTCTCTCTCTCTCTCTCTCTCTTTAAAAAAAGAAAAAAGAAAATGTACCAAGGAAATAAACAGTGACTATACACAAAGCTATTCTATCTGCCTGTAAAGAGCTAGATAGGGCCAAGAGAAATGCTGAGAAAATGGACTTATGCTGAAGAAATCGAATGTCCAGTATAGGCCAAGGACACTCCGCACATTTACAGCAGGGAGGGAAATCAACTTTGGCCTAAACCTCTCAGGAACATCCTGGTGTATATAAGTACAGATTGGATCAGAAATGCTATGTGCACTGTTAACCACCAGTTTTGCAACTAGTCAAAAAACCCTATTTATATTTGCATGATAAACAATTTCTCGAAGAGACAGAAGAACAGGGAATAAGAGGTGATAGGGAAGTGGAATGAAAATGTAATATATTTTCTTAAGAGGGCAGTCAGGGCCAGATAACATTGTTGAAATGGCTCCAGACCTTTCACAGTACTATAAATGAAAGTAGCAGAATATCAGCTGCTGGCCAGGGTCTCAGCTGGGGTGTGGGGGCAGTGATGGAGGGAGAAGGGCTGGTGGAGGCAGGCCCCTGGTGTGCTGGGTGGTTGGGAGCACAGTCTGTGTGCTGGAGTCAAGGTCTAGTCAGAGTGTCCAGTGCCTTTCATACTGTACTATTGAATCTTTGGATGAGTGATCACAGAGACCACTACTGAGAATCCAGTCCCTGTGGTTCACAGTATTCTGGCCAACAATATTTGCCCATAATGTTCTGGGCTGGTGAATTTAACCATTACTTTAACCATCAGCTGTGCGATTATTTCATCCATAGGCCCTAAGGTCAGCTGTTTCAGGCAACACCTTAAAAGATGGTTTGCTTTCTTGTCTGATCCAATACTGTGTATGAGCCCAGCTCAGATCAGCAGATGTAAATTTCAGGAATATTAAGGAACATTCAGGAACATAAAGGCTGATGCAAAAAATTGTATGTAAACAAAATTTGTGAATGTGTTTAGAAATCACCTAGTCTGGAATTTTCATCATTTTTTTATTGTTTGTTTTTTTGTTTTGTTTTGTTTTTGTTTTTTCACCAATCCAGCCTCACCAGTCACTTTATACTCACTCTGCTCTGATTTTGGTTAGTTTGAATTACTCTACCACCAATAACCATATGGCACATCGTTATTTCATTCACTAAGGATTTATATGGAGAAACATCCTTTAATATGACAACCCACTGACATGATTCTGTTTATCTCCATTTAAGAGGGGAAACTAGGATGCATAATGGTTAAGCAGCTTGTCCTAGATCACATTGTTAGGAAATGGGAGAAATGGGAATTGAACCCAGGAAGACTGGCTCATGCTCTCAATGATTGCATTATAAATTGTTAATTTCTAGAGAACCATATTGAGTTGCACTTTCATCTTAAGTTGCAGTAGATATAAAATTAATCCTTTTGTAATGACTGGCAGAATGTTCATGATTAAGGGCCAGATTTTTATTTTTGTTTATTTCCTTTCCCTCCCTTTGTTTTTAATATTTCCATTTGGAAACAATTTCTAAGTGCTTTGGATTGCCGTGGCCAACTTTTACATGGAGCTTGAACATCTTTAGATATAATTAATATCCTTTAGTTTCCCTCTTTCCTCATAAGGCACCCCTTCTTAAGAATACTTTGTTTCCTAATGTTTAATAATAATCCCATATTATTGGCAAACATTTTTAAGGTGGCACTTTCAAGTTTAATTTGTAATTTTGGAAGTTATTCCATGGACAAAATTCTTGGATGTTTACATATTAAATCCAAATCCGTATTTGACTTTCTTCATAATAGAAGAGATGGTTGGTTTAAAAACTTTTTCTGCTCTCTTCTGAGGGACAGCAGCCAAAACCATAAACACACACACACACACACACACACACACACACACACACACACACACACATTAAGCAATGAAGTCTCTGTGGGGCGATTGCTATGTATTTGGCCCTGTGAGATTCTCAACTACATTACCCCTAAAAGAAAAAAAAATGCTATTGTGACTTTTTTCCTTCTAACTTGAAAATTCTAGAACAACATATTTAATGCATCTATTAGTTTAAATTATTTTTCTTTTTTGTTAATCAATGAAGAAAACATTTTATGAAATCAAAAATCTTCATAGTATTCTCCTTCAATTATATTTCTATCTGTATCTCCATACTATATTTTCAAGGTACCTAAACAATTCTTCGGCAGTTAAACATAATATTGTAATACATATGATAAAATTTAAATCAAGACTCACATTTTATATGGTAATCCTGTAGTACTGAAAAAAAGTAACTTTATTAAATTTGAATTTCCAAATGGTGTTCTTTTACTACATATTAGATTTTGGTACCCAGCAAAATGTTTTCAAAATTTAAAGCATCATCTTCAGATTATTTCATTTTAGCAATGTTGTTTTTGTAAAAAATAGACAGCTGTGTTAAATTTTCAGTAACAAGTTTTTTTTACATAGAAAATTTCTAAATGAAAAGCTATGCTATACTTAGTATTTAAGCAACAGTCTTCAAAAAATGAGAATATGGTAATTTCCAGTGTTTTAAAAATATTCCATAACTCAGATATTGGCACCTTATTTATGTAATCTGTATGGAGAGAAGCTTTACAAAGACCCAGGCAATCTCCCATGAAACTGAAATTGGCATTAGATATCATAAACTTGAAGGACAAAGGTGCATTTGAGGAAGGAGTTATATAAGTTTTCTAGGGCTGCCATAACAAACTACCTCAGACCCAGTGGCTTAAACAACAGAAATGTATTCCCTCACAGTTGGGGAGACTAGAAATCTAAGATCAAGGTGGTGCAGGGAGGGCTGTTTTTTTCTGAGCCCCTCTCCCCTTGGCTTGTAGATAGCTCTTCTCCCTGTGTCTCCACATGGCCTTCCCTCTGTGCCTGTCTGTATCTTGATTCAGTCTTCTTACACCCTCATATAGCATCAGGGCCTGTGCTAATTACCTCATTTAACTCATTTTCCTCTTTAAAGGCTCTGTCCCCTAATATATTTGGAGATACTTCAATATGTGAACTTTTAATGGACACAATTCAGCCCTTAATGGTATAAAAGGCTTATTTTAAACGTTACAAAAGCCTGATTTTTTAATGCACAAAGTTGAACTATAGTTTACCTGCATTGTTATTTTTTTTACTTAATTAGGGTAGTGATTTGAATTTAGTTTTTAAAAAATTGCTTAATGACAAGATTATGATAAATGTCTTTATATACATTTATAGATAGAGTGATTAAATCTATATCAACACAGAAATTAGGGCAGAAAAATATATTCTACAGGTTTATTTTCTACTTATTTATCCTAAACCAGAAATTCATGTTTGCTAGCTGAGGCCTTAAGGGATAAGAGACTTTGGAAATTTTGAGCTCTCTCAAAACACATTGAGTGTGTTTGAATTACTTAAATGAAACCAAAACTGAAGGGTTGGGAACATTCATTATGACATTGAATATATCTATATGAGTTTGAAGCAGTCAAAATTGAGAAACCATTGAACTACTCTTTCTTCTAGAATCTTGACTATCACTTTAGATAATAAGTAACAGAAATCATAGTACTGCTTGCTTTTGGGAAATCTACATCATGATAGAAATATAAGGAATTGGATACAAAGGCTTAGTTTTCATCTTCCTCATTGACAAATGTAGCTGATTGACTTTAGCCTTTTGAAGATTTTATACCAGGAAAAGGAAACATGACCTTTGCCTCATAAAGCCTGGTGAGCTTCAAGTGTTAATTGGTAGTTTATGATGGCGTATACTCTGGGGGACAGGTTGGCCCTGTAAGCCAACTGGGCCAGGGCCATCCGCCTTAGCACATGGAGCTCAGTAAACAGCAGGAGAGCAAAACCAGCAGGTGAGTGGACTGAGGGGCAGCCAGCCAATCCCTTGGCTGCCTGTTCATCCTATCCAGCTGCCAAAGTGGGTGTCCAGTTAGTAAGAATGGTTCTAGAGGAGCTGGGGTTGTAGCTCAGTAGTAAAACGCTTGCCTAGCATGTGTGAGGCACTGGGTTCAAATCTTAGCACCACATATAAATAAGTGAACAAAATAAAGGCCCATTAATGTCTTAAAAACATATTAACAACAACAAGAAAAGAATGGTTCTAGAAGTTAGGCCTCACTCTGGGTCATCCTTAGCTTAAAAGTGAAACACACACACACATACACACACACACACACACACACACACACACACACACACAACACAGACACACGTACACATACACACACATATACACGGCCTCTGGACCACATATTTGACCTCTCTAGAATGAGGTGAGTTTAGTCTCAAGGTGATTACTCACATTTTCTTTCTGTTTCCTGGGAGATTTTATTTTCTCCTTTTTTTAAAAAAATATATTCTTTTATCATTTTTTTTTAGTTGTCAATGGACCTTTATTTTATTTATTTATATGTGGTGCTGAGAATCAAACCCAGGACCTCCCATGTGTTAGGCAGACACTCTATCACTGAGTCACAACCCCAGCCCTTTTTTTTCTCCTGAACATCCTGCTGTTCTGTCAATTAAAAAAAAATCACTACCATAATTTTAATTTTTTTTTTAGAGAGAGAGAGAATTTTATTTTTTTACTTTTTGGTGGACACAACATCTTTGTTTGTATGTGGTGCTGAGGATCGAACCCGGGGCCGCACGCATTCCAGGAGAGCATGCTACTGCTTGAGCCACATCCCCAGTCCTGTAATTTTAATTTCTAAGACATTTTCCTTATTTCTTAGGGGTCAGTATTTTACAGAATCTTGTTTTGGCTGAAAGTTCTCTTAAATATTTCTTTGAAGATAATAATTATGATTTGAGGAAATTTTCTTTTGCTTTCCACATTCTTGAGTTGTGTTTTTGACTTTTCTAGTTGGATTTGTCTGTGTTTATTTTAGGCTTCCTCTGCCATGTTCCATAGTATACGTACCATTTGTATAAGAGATGTGTGCATGTAGAAGAGTGCCTGGAATTTAACAAGTACTCAGTGAATTGTCTTGTCATTTTAAAGGCTTTCCACATGCCTGGATATTTATAGATCACTATGAAGTACCTTAAAAAATAAATGTAAATACTGAGGCTTTACAAGAGAAAATGATGAAATCAAAAACCACATTAGTAGGGATCCAACATGGCGGCCGGCGAGGAAGCTGCACTTTCAATATCTCCACATTAACGGGATCAGAAACACCAATTAAAACAGCTACATTCTACCTACTGAGGATCTTCTAGCAAAATTCCGTTGAAAGGAGACCTGCCGAGAATTAGTAAGTTTATTAGACGTGACAGTTTGCCCCAGACAAGTGAAACTTGACCGGCAGCGCGGGCTCAGAGTCCAATCCCGCGGCCACCCGCCGCTTCTGCAAGCGGCAGGCGGCCCAGAGCAGCGCGGCAGAAGGGTCCCCGCCCAGCCAGCAGACATCTCCCGCCATCCCGATTACCCTGGCGGCCCTGCTTTCGCTCGGCGAACAGCCACCCCACCCGGCTAGTTCTTAGCCACGCCGCTGCAGTCACCCGGCTTTACAAGCGCCCCCGGCGACCCTGCTCGGCGAGAAGGGTCCCCGCCCTGCTGGCAGACAGCTCCCGCCATTCCGCTCTTGTTCTGCAAACAGCCACCCCGCCCGCTTGGTTCTTAGCCACGAGGCTGCAGCCGCTCGGCTTTACAAGCGCCCCCGGCGGCCCTGCTCGGCGAGAAGGGTCCCCGCCCTGCCGGCAGACAGCTCCCGCCATTCCGCTCTTGTTCTGCAAACAGCCACCCTGCCCGCCTGGTTCTTAGCCACGAGGCTGCAGCCGCCCGGCTTTACAAGCGCCCCCGGCGACCCTGCTCGGCGAGAAGGGTCCCTGCCCGGCCGACACACAGCTTCCGCCATACCGGCTACCCTGGCGGTCCCGCTCTTGCCCTGCAAACAGCCACCCCGCCCGCCTGGGTCTTAGCCACGCGGCTGCAACCACCCGGCTTTACAAGCGCCCCCGGCGGCCCTGCTCGGCGAGAAGGGTCCCCGCCAGGCCGGCAGACAGCTCCAGCCATCCCGCTCTTGCTCTGCAAACAGCCACCCCGCCCGCCTGGTTCTTAGCCACGAGGCTGCAGCCGCCCGGCTTTACAAGCGCCCCCGGCGGCCCTGCTCGTCGAGAAGGGTCCCTGCCTGGCCGACAGACAATTTCCACCATCCCGGCTACATTGGTGGCCCCGCTCTCGCCCTGCAAATAGCCACCCCGCCCGCCTGGGTCTTAGCCACGTGGCTGCAGCCACCTGGCTTTGCAAGCGCCCCCGGCGGCCCTGCTCGGCGAGAAGGGTCCCCGCCCTGCCGGCAGACAGCTCCCGCCATTCCACTCTTGCTCTGCAAACAGCCACCCCGCCCGCCTGGTTCTTAGACACGAGGCTGCAGCCGCCCGGCTTTACAAGCGCCCCCGGCGGCCCTGCTCAGTGAGAAGGGTCCCTGCCCGGCCAACAGACAGTTTCCGCCATCCCGGCTACCCTGCCGGTCCCGCTCTTGCCCTGCAAACAGCCACCCCGCCCGCCTGGGTCTTAGCCACGCGGCGGCAGCCACCCGGCTTTACAAGCGCCCCCGGCGGCCCTGCTCTGCGAGAAGGGTCCCCGCCCTGCCGGCAGACAGCTCCCGCCATTCCACTCTTGCTCTGCAAACAGCCACCCCGCCCGCCTGGTTCTTAGCCACGAGGCTGCAGCCGCCCGGCTTTACAAGCGCCCCCAGCGGCCCTGCTCGTCGAGAAGGGTCCCTGCCCGGCCGGCAGACAGCTCCCTCCATCCCGGCACTCCTGGCGGCCCGCCCGCTCTGCGAAGGGTTACCCTGCCCGGCTCTTAGCCACGCGGGCGCCATCTGCCTGGCTCTGTGGGCGCCCCCGGCGGCCCAGCGCAGCCAGAAGGGTCCCCGCCTGGCCCGACAGAAGGCACGTGCCCTTCCGGCTCTGCTAACGGCCCTGCCCACCCAGGAAAGGGCTCCCCCCCTTGAGAGGATGGGAAGGAAATCTAACCAAGCCTCTATGAATTAGCGAACTGGGATCTAAAACCAGAGATTGTATCAGACCAGAGACAAGCCAGTTCCACCTCTCCCTTCGGTCACTCCTGCAAGGAGCCAGGGGCCTGCCATAGCAGAGAGGGGAAGTCACCAAAGATCGGCCAAAGAGATTCCTTCCCAGCGGACTCTAAATTAGCAGGAGCGGCGAGGGAGCCGGACGGAGCTGGCGGGAACCGCGGCAGCGGCACGGGAACCGGCGGGAGCTGAGGCGGCGCTGACGCAGGAGCCGGCGGGAGCCGCGCAGCGCGGGTCTCCCAGCTACAGCCCCCACCAGTGCTGACAACTGAGGTCTCTAGCACCAGATACGGGGGCGTGGCTACCAGAAGGTAAGCAAATTTGCTGGGGGTTCTCAGCCCCAAGCTCTACAAACTTAGGGCCTGAGGGAGGCAAACAAGGAGAGTGTGCCCAGGCACTAATGAAACAGCTGCTCCACGCGTGTGCAAGGTAGACGGAACCGTGACCACCGACAAAACAGGCCCAGTGGCCCGCCAGATACATCGCCACGGTCGGGGGAGGGGCAGAGCCGCCACCAGCGCCTTTTAGGTAGACAGATCTGCAACCGACAGACAGAACAGGCCTAGTGGCCAGCGGAGGGGCAAAGCCGCTGCTCACGCCTGCAAGGTAGGCGGACCTGTGACCACCGAAAGAACAGGCCCATCGAAAGTACAGGTACAGCAGCCTCCTGGCGTGGAAGGCACATTGCCTCAATTGGAGGAGGGGCAGAGCCACCGCCAAACCTGCGAGGGAGACTTTGCAGCTATACAAGAGCAATATAAATATATAGGGGGAAAAATCAATAACACAACAGTTTCACCAAGCAGAAAGAAACGCGATCAGTATGAAAAGACAAGGAAAGAAAGGACCACAAGCAATGCAGGTCAACTCAACTTTAGAAGAGGTAATATCTGCAGCAGATGGAATGTCAGATAAAGAATTCAGGATATACATGCTTCAGATGATCTGGAGTCTCAAGGAAGACATTAGACAGCAAAATCAGACAATGAAAGACCACTTCGACCACTTCGACAATAAATTACACAAACAAATCCAAGAAGCAAAAGATCAATTATACAGGGAGATAGAGGTTATAAAAAACAAACAAACAGAAATCCTGGAAATGCAGGAAACAATAAACCAACTTAAAAACTCAATTGAGAATACTACCAGCAGAGTAGAACACTTAGAAGATAGAACATCTGACAATGAAGACAAAGTATTTCAACTGGAGAAGAACATAGACAGCTCAGCAAAGCTGTTAAGAAACCATGAGCAGAACATTCAAGAAATATGGGATAACATAAAGAGACCCAACTTAAGGGTCATGGGGATACAGGAAGGTATTGAGGTCCAAACCAAAGGAATGAGCAATCTATTCAACGAAATAATACGAGAAAACTTCCCAGACTTGAAGAATGAGACAGAATCCCAAATCCTAGAAGCCTACAGGACGCCGAATGTGCAAAATCATAAGAGAGCCACACCTAGACACATTATAATGAAGATGCCCAACATACAGAATAAGGAGAGAATTTTAAAAGCTACAAGAGAAAGGAAGCAGATTACATTTAGGGGTAAACCAATCAGGATAACAGCTGATCTTTCAACACAGACTCTGAAAGCTAGAAGATCCTGGAATAACATATTTCAAACACTGAAAGAAAAGGGGTTCCAACCAAGAATTGTGTATCCCGCGAAATTAAGCTTCAGGATGGAAGATGAAATTAAAACCTTCCATGATAAACAAAAGTTAAAAGAATTTGCAGCTAGAAAACCAGCTCTTCAAAACATCCTCGGCAAAATATTACAGGAAGAGGAAATGGAAAATATCAATGAAAACCAACAGCGGGAGGTAGTACAGTAAAGGTGGGGGGGAATAATCAAAGAGGAAAACAAACCATGTTTAGTAACATAAATAAACAAATATGGCTGGAAGAACAAACCATATCTCAATAATAACTCTAAATGTTAATGGCCTAAACTCACCAATTAAGAGACACAGGCTAGCAGAATGGATCACTAAACAAGACCCAACAATATGCTGCCTTCAGGAGACGCATCTGATAGGAAAAGACATACATAGACTGAAGGTGAAAGGTTGGGAAAAATCATATCACTCATATGGACTTCGCAAACAAGCAGGAGTGTCCATACTCATTTCAAATAAAATAGATTTCAAGCCAAAGTTAATCAAAAGGGATGAAGAGGGACACTACATACTTCTCAAGGGAACCATACACCAACAAGACATAACAATCATAAATATATATGCCCCAAACAATGGTGCAGCTATGTTCATCAAACAAACTCTTCTCAAGTTCAAGAGTCTAATAGACCACCATACAATAATCATGGGAGACTTCAACACACCTCTCTCACCACTGGACAGATCTTCCAAACAAAAGTTGAATAAGGAAACTATAGAGCTCAATAACACAATTAATAACCTAGACTTAATTGACATATATAGAATATACCACCCAACATCAAGCAGTTACACTTTTTTCTCAGCAGCACATGGATCCTTCTCAAAAATAGATCATATATTATGTCACAGGGCAACTATTAGACAATATAAAGGAGTAGAGATAATACCATGCATATTATCTGATCATAATGGAATGAAATTGAAAATCAACAATAAAAGAAGTAAGGAAAAATCATGCATCACTTGGAGAATGAACAATAGGTTACTGAATGATCAATGGGTTATAGAAGACATCAAGGAGGAAATTAAAAAATTCTTAGAGATAAATGAAAACACAGACACAACATATCGGAATCTATGGGACACATTGAAAGCAGTTCTAAGAGGAAAATTTATTGCTTGGAGTTCATTCCTTAAAAAAAGAAAAAACCAACAAATAAATGATCTAATACTTCAACTCAAAATCCTAGAAAAAGAAGAGCAAAACAACAGCAAAAGAAGTAGAAGACAAGAAATAATTAAAATCAGAGCTGAAATTAATGAAATCGAAACGAAAGAAACAATTGAAAAAATTGACAAAACTAAAAGTTGGTTCTTTGAAAAAATAAATAAAATCGACAGACCCTTAGCCACGCTAACAAAGAGAAGAAGAGAGAGAACTCAAATTACCAGCATACGGGATGAAAAAGGCAATATCACAACAGACACTTCAGAAATACAGAAGATTATCAGAAATTATTTTGAATCCTTATACTCCAATAAAATAGAAGATAGTGAAGGCATCGATAAATTTCTTAAGTCATATGATTTGCCCAGATTGAGTCAGGAGGATATTGACAACCTAAACAGACCAATATCAATTGAGGAAATAGAAGATACCATCAAAAGACTACCAACTAAGAAAAGCCCAGGACCGGATGGGTATACAGCAGAGTTTTTCAAAACCTTTAAAGAGGAATTAACACCAATACTTTTCAAGCTATTTCAGGAAATAGAAAAAGAGGGAGAACTTCCAAATTCATTCTATGAGGCCAACATCACCCTGATTCCTAAACCAGACAAAGACACTTCAAAGAAAGAAAACTACAGACCAATATCTCTAATGAACCTAGATGCAAAAATCCTCAATAAACTTCTGGCGAACCGGATACAAAAACATATCAAAAAAATTGTGCACCATGATCAGGTAGGATTTATCCCTGGGATGCAAGGTTGGTTCAATATACGGAAATCAATAAATGTTATTCACCACATCAACAGGCTTAAAAATAAGAACCATATGGTCATCTCGATAGATGCGGAAAAAGCATTTGACAAAGTACAGCATCCCTTTATGTTCAAAACTCTAGAAAAACTAGGGATAACAGGAACATACCTCAACATTGTAAAAGCAATCTATGCTAAGCCTCAGGCTAGCATCATTCTGAATGGAGAAAAACTGAAGGCGTTCCCTCTAAAATCTGGAACAAGAAAGGGATGCCCTCTCTCACCACTTCTGTTCAACATAGTTCTCGAATCACTGGCCAGAGCAATTAGACAGACAAAAGAAATTAAAGGCATAAAAATAGGAAAAGAAGAACTCAAATTATCACTATTTGCAGATGACATGATTCTATACCTAGCAGACCCAAAAGGGTCTACAAAGAAACTATTAGAGCTAATAAATGAATTCAGCAAAGTGGCAGGCTATAAAATCAACACGCATAAATCAAAGGCATTCCTGTATATCAGCAACAAATCCTCTGAAATGGAAATGAGGACAACCACCCCATTCACAATATCCTCAAAGAAAAGAAAATACTTGGGAATCAACCTAACAAAAGAGGTGAAAGACTTATACAATGAAAACTACAGAACCCTAAAGAGAGAAATAGAAGAAGATCTTAGAAGATGGAAAAATATACCCTGTTCATGGATAGGTAGAAGTAACATCATCAAAATGGCGATATTACCAAAAGTTCTCTATAGGTTTAATGCAATGCCAATCAAAATCCCAACGGCATTTCTTGTAGAAATAGAGAAAGCAATCATGAAATTCATATGGAAAAATAAAAGACCCAGAATAGCAAAAACAATTCTAAGCAGGAAATGTGAATCAGGCGGTATAGCTATACCAGACTTCAAACTATACTACAGAGCAATAGTAACAAAAACAGCATGGTACTGGTACCAAAACAGGCAGGTGGACCAATGGTACAGAATAGAGGACACAGAAACCAATCCACAAAACTACAACTATCTTATATTTGATAAAGGGGCTAAAAGCATGAAATGGAAGAAGGATAGCATCTTCAACAAATGGTGTTGGGAAAACTGGAAATCCATATGCAACAAAATGAAACTGAATCCCTTTCTCTCGCCATGCACAAAAGTTAACTCAAAGTGGATCAAGGAACTTGATATCAAATCAGAGACATGGCGTCTGATAGAAGAAAAAGTTGGCTATGATCTACATACTGTGGGGTCGGGCTCCAAATTCCTCAATAGGACACCCATAGCACAACAGTTAATAACTAGAATCAACAAATGGGACTTACTAAAACTAAAAAGTTTTTTCTCAGCAAAAGAAACAATAAGAGAGGTGAATAGGGAGCCTACGTCCTGGGAACAAATCTTTACTCCTCACACTTCAGACAGAGCCCTAATATCCAGAATATACAAAGAACTAAAAAAATTAGACAATGAGATAACGAATAACCCAATCAACAAATGGGCCAAGGACCTGAACAGAAATTTCTCAGAGGAGGACATACAATCAATCAACAAGTATATGAAAAAATGCTCACCATCTCTAGCAGTCAGAGAAATGCAAATCAAAACCACCCTAAGATACCATCTCACTCCAGTAAGATTGGCAGCCATTAGGAAGTCAAACAGCAACAAGTGCTGGCGAGGATGTGGAGAAAAGGGTACTCTTGTACATTGCTGGTGGGACTGCAAATTGGTGCGGCCAATTTGGAAAGCAGTATGGAGATTTCTTGGAAAGCTCGGAATGGAACCACCATTTGATCCAGCTATTCCACTACTCGGTCTATTCCCTAAAGACCTAAAAAGAGCACACTATAGGGACACTGCTACATCCATGTTCATAGCAGCACAATTCACAATAGCAAGACTGTGGAACCAACCTAGATGCCCTTCAATAGACGAATGGATAAAAAAAATGTGGCATTTATACACAATGGAGTATTACTCTGCATTAAGAAATGACAAAATCATAGAATTTGGAGGGAAATGGATGGCATTAGAGCAGATTATGCTAAGTGAAGCTAGCCAATCCCTTAAAAACAAATGCCAAATGTCTTCTTTGATATAAGGAGAGTTACTAAGAACAGAGTAGGGAAGAAGAGCATGAGAAGAAGATTAACATTAAACAGGGATGAGAGGTGGGAGGGAAAGGGAGAGAGAAGGGAAATTGCATGTAAATGGAAGGAGACCCTCAGGGGTATACAAAATTACATACAAGAGGAAGTGAGGGGAAAGGAGGGAAAATATAAGGGGGAGAAATGAATTACAGTAGAGGGGGTAGAGAGAGAAGAGGGGAGGGGAGGGGGGAGGGGGGATAGTGGAGGATGGGAAAGGCAGCAGAATACAACAGACTCCAGAATGGCAATATGTAAATCAATGTGCAACTGATGTGATTCTGCAATCTGTATATGGGGTAAAAATGGGAGTTCATATCCCACTTGAATCAAAGTGTGAATTATGATATATCAAGAACTATGTAATGTTTTGAACAACCTACAATAAAAATTAATTAAAAAAAAAAAACCACATTAGTGTTCTGAGAAATCTAAGAAATTTTTCATTTCAAAATATATAAACCTTCATCTGTTTTGATCAGTTGTGAAAAGTAGCCTGAATAATACATTAGAAATAATGGAGAAATTGCTTAAGTTTGTAAACTACTGACATTTGACATGTAGCATTTTAAGTTGGAGAAAATTCAGGTTTGCCTTTACAGGAGCAGTTCTCACTTGCATCCTGATGTACTTAGTAGCTCAGGAATTACTAATAATTTGTGACCGATTTTATGTGTGGGACCCCCCAATAATTTGAGCAAATATGTGGTTGTGTGCTCTGCTGTGAATGTCATCCAGAGTTGTGGGGAGATTTGAGGTCTTCCACCTAGTTCACATGCCTCAGTAGAGAAATAAGGATATGAAAGTTCACTATATGGTTACCTAAGATCAAACAATAGTAGTAGCTTAGTGGGAGAAGCCTGGTTATGCAGTTCTAGCTTTGTTACATCTCAGTTTGATTCTGCCAAGAGGACAAGGATCAAACAAAATGAGATTTTAAGGTCTTTTCTAAGCATAAGAATTCCACGTTAATGATTCCCTGTGACTCTTACCACAGTAGATAGAATTTTTGAGCCACATATTCACAACTCATTCACTCATTTGACAATATATATTGTTGGAACTAGCTGTACTATTTTATTTCTTAAATGTTACTTTTTTTTGGTACCAGGGATTGAACCCAAGGGCATTTAGCCACATTCTTAACTCTTTTTATATTATTATTATTATTGTTATTTTTAATTTTGAGACAGGGTCTCCCTAGGTTGCTTGTAGTCTCACTTTGTTGCTGAGGCTGGCTTTGAACCTGTGATGCTCCTGCCTCAGCCTTCCAAGCCACTGAGATTACAGGGGTCACCACTGCACCTGGCTCAAATATTACTTATAAATTTTAAATGAATTCAAACTTTAAAAGCCAAAATCCCAAAACAACGTTATCAATTTATTGCTAAGGGAAAATATACCCAGGATACAAAATAAGTTATTTTTGGAATCACCTAGAAGGTATTATTGTATTTTCTAGACAAGAGCAAGAATTATAACTAAATCAATATCATTTTTATCATAGTTATAATCTCAAATGAACCATATTCATTTTATCCACTATTTGTAGTATCTTTCTACATAGATAGAATCCTTTAGACACACTTGCCAATGACTTGTCATACAGTTGCCTTAAAGTTGATACAAACATGCTCAGCATCAGAAGGAAGCCTCTCATTTATCACCACAGTGTTCCATTTATATCAGATATATAGAAGCTACATTGTTGGAATAGCAGAGAAACCTTTATAATATTGTACTCCAAATGTATGGAAGGCTATTGATTTTAAAATGTTATCATAGAAAATTTCAAACATACTAAAGCAAAATAATTTAGTGAATCCCATCTGCCTACACTGAACTTGACAATTATCAACTTGCAGCCAGTCTTGGGTGGATGTCCTTTTCTATCTCTTTCATATTGAGTTATCTTTAAATGAATCCAGGGAATCTTTTAATTTCACCCCAAAATACTTCAGTGTCTTTCTCTAAAAGTATGACTTGCTTTGTAAACATATCCATAATATTGTTATCATATCTAAAATGATATTGATAATTGCTACTTAAAATCATGCTGTCAGTACTTGTATTCGGTTGTTTCACAAATGCCTTTTCCCCTTGGCTTCTTTAAATTAGGATCCACATAATTTCATACATTGTGTTTGGTTGCTGTCTCTTTTAAGACACTTTTAATGTTCTCTTTTCTTTAATCTTATAATTTATGTGCAGAAAAGACCATATTATTCATTTGTTGAAAGACCAGGTTGTTTGTTTATTTTTCTAAAAATATTCCCATACTCTGGACTTTTCTGGTTACATTCCCATGGTTTCATTTAATGTATTCTTCTCCTCCTTAGTTCCTATAAACTGGTATTTGGAAACAGAGATTGGATGCAATGCAAGTCTTATTTTTCTGACATGAAAATATCTCCATGGATGGTATTGTATGTTTCCTATTGAATCCTCATATGACACACAATGTCTGTTCCCCTCTTTAAGATGTTAAGATTGATCCCTGGGTTCAGATGTTTCCAGCCTGATCTGTTATAAAGTTTCCCATCAGTTTCTGTCTTAATAGTTTTAGCAGCCATTGATGATTATTGCCTGGGTCTCCTATAGACATTATATATAGGGTTATGAGCTTATAAATTTGGAAAACTTCACCTATTTCCACTTTTCACCTCTAATTTATTCTAGCATCTCAATTATTTACTTTTTTTTCCTCTCTCAGTCTATAATGGACTTATAGTTCTCTATGACCTGGTCTCTAAAGGGTGTTACATGGAACATAATACTATAAGGTACACTATTGACAAAAGGCTTCTTGAGTGGAGGGTATGCCTCATAGTGTCTGTTTTCTTCCTTTGAGGAATTATAATATACATGAATATACTCAAGTTCTGAGCAATTTGTCAAATAAGAATCTTGACTTACCTGGAGTTTCACCATCTTATATGATCATTGTTTTCTTTTATTATGAATGCTTATTGTTATCCTGCTTAGAAAAACACTTTGAAATGCACCTCAAGGATGAGGTGAAAAATGTTCCCCTCAGGCTTGCTGATTTTGAGGTCATGACTTAACAATGGCACCTTCTTGAGAGAAAGATAAATGTGAGAGCCATCAAAGTTCAGGTGTCAGATTCATGCGTTTCACTGTTTTTTTGTTAATATAATTTCATCTTCATTGTATTGATTGCTTCAATTTCTTTATTTCTTTTCATCTTTACTTATATAACCAATATAGAATATTCCAAATATGTTAATTATGAAGGAAATAAAGTTCAACTGTCACAATCACAACTTTAAAAATTATAACACAATTTGCTTTTTTGACAAATTTGTATATGCACATACCCCCCCCCCCACACACACACACGCTCCAAAGTGCATTTCAATGATTTTATTTCAGGTGTAATATTGGTACCCAAGGTATAGAAAGGGAAATCATAAAACTAATTTAGATTTTTTTTTGCTTCAGATATCAAGTCCAGATTGGTTTTCATGCTAGAGGCTCACATCCTGTTTGTGGTTGTCTATGGAAAATTGAGTTGTGCAAAATTAGGGACAGAGGCCAATTTTCCTTTGCTCTGAAGATACCTCAAGCTCTCTACAGTAAAAGTTTTCCACTAGATGGAAAATATTGTTCATTAATGCTCCTCAGAAAAAAACAGTGATTGCCAGTAATGTCATCAGGAAATGATTTTTCAATGTTTCAGAGTGTAAGCATGAATCAATCACTAAATAGGGAATACAACTTATTTTGCAGAGTTGGAACATTAATTATCAAATCATAGGTTTCAGGTGCGGTTATTCTAGGAAAGTGTGAATTTTGATTTTAGAAATGTGCACGAGGAATATAGTCATGAGAAATACAAGTTAGAGCACTTGATTAAAATAAACAAGGGCAGAGCCAAGGCTGGGAAGGAATGGGGTTCTGTTCTGTGACTCCGTTGAAAAGGATGGAATGGGATGGATGAGACATGAGGGGCTTGAGTGGTGTGTTATCAGTGATTTTGATAGTAGACTAAACATGCTTTGGTGCTGCACTTCTGGGCTCTTGGCCATTGGGTACACAGTGGCTAAATTCATACTTTGGCAGTTTTTGTTTATGATGAAAATTACACAGTGATTTTGAGTTGAAATAAAATTTTCACTTAAAAATAAAAATGATCATGATTTTAAATGTGCTTTTATTCAGAAGGCCAAGACTACATTAATTCAACATTTTTACATTATAGACAACACTTTCCTACTTGTCACAAATTTATTCTCTTTTTTTATTGGTTGTTCAAAACATTACAAAGCTCATGACATATCATCTTTCATACATTTGACTCAAGTGGGTTATGAACTCCCATTTTTACCCCAAATACAAATTGCAGAATCACATCGGTTACACATTCACATTTTTACATAATGCCATATTAGTGACTGTTGTATTCTGCTACCTTTCCTATCCTCTACTATCCCCCCTCCCCTCCCCTCCCATCTTCCCTCCCTACCTCCTCTGCTGTTGTTCAATTCCCTCCCTGTTCCCCCCCCCTTTCCCCTCACAACCTCTTATATGTAATTTTGTGTAACATTGAGGGTCTCCTTCCATTTCAATACAATTTCCCTTCTCTCTCCCTTTCCCTCCCACCACTCGTCTCTGTTTAATGTTAATCTTTTCCTCGTGCTTGTTCTTATGACTTTATGTTTAGGTTAGGTGTTATGATGGTATGAGGGTTAGTATATCTTGGCTACTTTAGAAGATTGTTCTACTGAAGGGGGATTCTAACAGGCGATTGGATCAGGGTGTTTGGTAGTAGCTAGGAATTTAGGAGCCCTATAGACAGCCTCAAAACACTCACCTATTTGCATTTAGACAATTACACTTAATGGAAGACGTAATGCTAAGGATGGAAGTTGGGGGTTAGGGGAAGGAAGGTGCTCTTAAAAAGAAAGAAGGAGAGAGAGATAGATAGATTAAAGGAGAATGGAAAGAACAATAAAACTTGAAACAGGTAAGAAAGAAAGAAGAAAAAGGGGAGAAAAGAAAAAAGAGAGAAAAAATTGAAGTCTAAGAGATCCATTTTCTTGTCTTCCAGTAGGCGGAGCTGTCCCTCCGAGCCAAGCTTCTGCCCTCTATGTGCCAACAGCAATCCCTGTAAAGTGGCTCCTGGGAATCTCTCAATCCTGTTAGTCCAGAGCCGTTTCACTTCTCCGGCCCCTCCCCCCCTTCCTCCTGCCAGCCAGCCAGCAGGTCCTGTTCACCGGAGGGGGTTCCCCAAGGATGTGGTTACACTTGCAGCCCCACCGCGTGTCCTATTTCCCAAATGACTGAGCACTCTCTCTGTCATTCATCTAAGCCCCAGTGCTGTGGTGACGTTACCTGGGAACCAACAGTTTAATTTTTCCGGACCCCTTTGGTGGGCACACCCCTGGAAACTGGCGGTTAAGACCTTGGGTGTTGCCGCTGGTGGTAAGGGGAGTTGGGGTTTGGGAATCCTCTCTGCTTCCCCACAGACACGCCCCCGGAGAGATTCCCGAGGTTTCCTGGCTGCTTGTATCTGGAAGGGGTGGGAGTCACACACCTGCTAAAGTGGATTCTGCTGGGAAGGAATTCCGTCGGCCAAACTCTGGTGACGTTACCTCTCTGCTATGGCGGGCCCCAGGCTTCTTGCCAGAGTGTCCAAAGGGAGGGGTGGGACTGGTCTCTCTCTGGTTAGTTTCAGTTCCTAGTTCGCTATTTCATGAAGGCTTGGCTAGAGACCTCTTCCTAGAGTCCCTGCACTGCACCGCTCCTGCTCAGCTGTGCCTCGGAGGCTAGTTGCTGAGTGGCACGGCCCGGTCCACCGCGCAGGCGGGTGGCCGATGGTCGCAGAGTCGCTTGGGCAGCGGCTGGCTGGTCTGGACCTCTGTGCTGCATGGCGGAGATTCACTCGTCTGGGGCAAACTGTCACCTCCAAAAATGCTACTAATTCCCGGCCAGTCTCTCTTCAGTGGAATTTTGCTAGGAGTTTCTCAGCAGGTAGAATCTAAGTGTATCAATGCGTCTCTCTGACCCCGTTATTGAGGAGGTACTGAAAGTGCTGCCTCCCTGCCCGCCACCATGTTGGATCTCCCCAAAATTTATTCTTTATGAAAGTTGCTATGAGGTTTAACAAGAGGAGAGATCGAGTGTAGATTATGAGTGTGGATGTTATTTTCAACTAATTAGTTAGCCTTCCAATTTCTATCCTTTGAGGATTGTGTGTGGGCTTGTCTCAAATATGTTGGGAAAACCAAAGATAGAGGGGTGGAAAAATGTCTGACTGCCACCATAAAAACATTATTTTAAGTACAGCTTCAGGTAATGAATTTGATTGCTCTTCTTCAGTAAAAAAAGGAAGAAAAACACATTTTTTTAACTTCTAGTATGTTACTTGATAAATCAATCTGCCAAAGCACACATGTAAAAATTCACATGCTATGTGACAAGTTTGAGAGGCTTTTGTGATGATTTCAGTTCAATCCTTCATGAGCTGATGTTCATGAATTGCCTAGGGTTTTTTCATTTCACCTTGTGGTTTAGGAGATTTCATTTGCTTCATAGTTTAGGGGCCACTTTATTCATTCTAAATATGACACACAGTTGTATTTCACACATGGAGTCTTAGAATGATCTTTAAAAACAGCCAATTATTGAGTTGGCTCTAAAGAATAATAATGATGAGCTGATGAGAAGGTGACTGATTCTCTTCCCTGTTAGTTAGAATTTCCAATACTGAGTGAGCAAAGTCTTTAAGATGATAAATACAAATGTCAACAAACAGGTTTCCACTAGGGGATAAAGATCAGGAGACTCAGGGAATTGCCCCTGATTATCATTCCTCCATGCATGCATGTCCCTCAGCAGTTTGGGTATTTTTTTTGCCCCATGTATCCCCAAGAGAAAGCAGTCATACCAACTAGAATGTAAATAACTGTAATTTAAAAACTGCATCAGAAGAGTAACTAGACCCCACAGTGGTCCTCATAAATATCAGGATGGAAATTTCTTGTGGAGGATGAAATTTTAGTCTGTGAACAGAACCCTCACTATGAAGCAGAAAAATCCCTGAAATAAGATTCCACTTTTTCACTTGCTATAGCCAGGTTTTGGAGGTTTTTATGTGCTTCAGCCTATTTGTCCTTATTTTAAACTTAATAATACTCATCCTGTTTCATTTCCATAGATATGGTTAGGATCAAATTAGTTCTGTTATGTCAAGAGAGACAGTGTTGGTTCTTTGCAGTCTGAAGTTTTGTTTCATTATAATAGTATTCGATTTTTAGTGGACCAAAATTATGATTGTATTAATACTTCTTTGCTAATTAAAAATAAAGCATTCAATTTTTATCTCTTATTAAAAGGCATTTTGATCATACATGGAATTGGATGATTAATTTTATGCCCCCAAGGATCCTGCTTTTGGGATCAGCAATGTTTAAGTTTCACAAATGTTTCTTTCAGCTTGGGGTTCTATGTGATGATAGTATTCTCTAGGGTAAAATGTGTGGAAAAAGGTGGCTGGCCCTGAGAAGCCCACTATTGCTGTGCTGGAGTTCTTTCGGGGTTGAAAGAAAGGAATAAAGCCTGAAATCATGGAATGGTTTCCAATTTCAAAGACAGACTGTCTGACCTTGCCTGTATAGTTCAGGTAGAAACCAAGAAGGGACACAGAGAAGGAAATTGAGTTCCTGTCCAGGTGACGCACAACCACAACAACATCCAGCAATATATCTGAAATTACAACATGGGCCATTTTACCATTGGGCTCAACAAGCTCTTGTTAAAAATGTTTTCTACTATAATTTTGTTCTAATTTGAAAGCATTTTGATTAAATCTCTGCATTCTCTTTCTCTCTCTCTCTCTCTCTCTCTCTCTCTCTCTCTCTCTCTTTCTCACACACACACACACACACACACACACACACACACACACACACACACACACACTTTCCCCACCCCACCATTCCTTCTTGTTCCTCTATCTTCCTAAACTCAAGCCTACAATTTAACTTAAGGTAATTCTTCCTATTATGCATTTGGTTCCCTGGCTTGTTCTTTGGACAAGTCTCTTGTAGCAATTGTAAGGGTCCGGCGAAGCGTCGGAGAAAGAGACCACAAAAGACCAGCCTCATGCAATAAGCAGGGGGAAGTTTTATTGAACCAGCATGCTGGGGCTCCGTGCCCACTCAAGAAAGGAGAGCAGCCCAGAGCCCAGAGCAGAGGTCAGGCAGAGCTTAAGTACACTTTTTGGAGAGGGCGGGGGGCTTTGCGTACATCAGAACAAATCATCATGAGGTGCGGGAAAATTGAACAACAACTCTGAGTCATGATTAGTATATTCATTGGCGGGAACAGATTGGAGGGGGGTGATTGGTCAGTTCTAAGCGGGGTGAACATTCAAACTGATTGGTTTTGGGGCCTGAATGCCTACATGCCAGGCTACTCAGAGTCCCAAGTTATTAGACAACCAGAGGAGTCAGTGAGAATATTTACTGGGCAGTTCGGGTATTGTCCTAACAGCTACAGGGATTACAGGTTTTGGGGGTAGCAGAGGAAATTAACAATACTTGGTCTTTTACTTTTTAACCCAAGCCCTGCAGTTTAGAAACTTTACAATGTCCAGTATTTTACACTTTAACTCAGGCTCTGTGGCTTAGAATCAGCTTAGAAATTTCACCTTTACACAATTAAAGGGATTTCCTTAGTTCTCAGGCCCATCAGTGTTCAAGACCTTTTGCTACATGTTTCACCTCCAGAAGAAGGAAACTTACACAGATTAAGGGCTTCCAGTGTGCCTGGCATTGTTCAACAGATAAACAAGGATCTCACTGTAATATTTCTTGCCATGACCAGATTCTTCTTTGAAGAGAAGACTGTGACTAGAACAGCTTGAGTGTCTGCTCACTCTGCTACATAGAAGTTTTAAGAGTTTTTTTCTTTCTTTGAAGTTGTGTGATATTTACATGAGCAGTTGAACTGGGGCTTTTTGTATTTAGAAGTGGCTTCATTCAATGGCTGGAGAAAAAAAAAATGGAGCGTATGAATGTGTGTCATGGCCACCACAGTCGTACTCTGTCTCCTAATGCGTAAAAATGATGGGGAACATTCTAGATCGATATGTTCTGATAGTGAAATCTGTTGGGGATATTTGTGTTTGACTGATTAAATGGACAAGGTTCCTAGTTTTTTAATAACTGTTGTCAGTTTTAAAAGGCTCATGATGTCTTTGCTTTTGTATTTTTTTTCTCTTTTGGTAAGTGACGGTTCAAAATGTAGAACTTTGGGGAGGGCAAGTATTAAACATCCAGGTTCTCTTATCTCAGAAAAGATGCACAAGCCATTTCTGGCACACTGAGAAATGAGAACCCTGAGACTCTGGAGCTGCTTAAGCAAGGTGTCTTCACAGGTCATGGTCCTCTGAATGGAGAGCTAAATAACATCCTAGCTGTGTGATGTCTTGCTTAGAGTTTAGCCTGAGGACAGCTTCTGAAGTCAGAGAGGATCCTGGATAAATGATGGCAGTTAGAAACATCCACTGTAGTTGTTTTTTTTCTGTTGTTATTGAGTTATTGGCATTTGAGGTAAGGATTTGGTATCAGGGGCAGGAGAATCAAGTCATCTCATTTTAGGTGGATTTTTTTCTTCATACCCCATGGGCATGTAAAAGGTCAAGGTCTGAGTCAGGGCCAGGGCTGGCCTAAGTCTTTGAGCATTCTGTGGAGGGCAGCCTTCCTCCCTCCTTTCCTTTCCTTTCCTTTCCTTTCCTTTCCTTTCCTTTCCTTTCCTTTCCTTTCCTTTCCTTTCCTTCAGAGGCACAGTTCAGCTTTTGGCACTGCTTCTGGGGGGTCCTGTGTCTATTTCTGTGGCCCTACTTGGCCTGACCCCATCGGCTCAGCCTCCTATTGGAAATTTGGTAATCAAAGAAATGATGAGTAGCAAAGGCCACCACCTTCCTGAAGATAGATCCTTGTGGGGAGAGTCTGCTGTTCATTTCTGCTAAGCCTTGTGGACTCCTTTACTAGCAACCAAAGATCTGTGTCAGGAGGGTAAAAGTCACAAGCATTTTTTTGTCATTAGAATGCTAACAGGCATAATATTCATCCAGATAATAGATGCTTTGAATAAGATGTGGCAAGAATTAGAATGGCCTCTGGTTAATGGCTGACAATGAAGAAGGTGGGCCTCAGGGCAGTTCACCCTCCCTGCCCACCTGGATTTCCATGCCTGATCTACTTTTGGCTCCAACAGAAGCTGGTTATTTGTAATATTGCCTTATGGCTGTGCCTCAGGGAGGGTGGTTAATGGAAGAAGTGCAGTGAAAATGATTGGCAGTAAGTGCCTTCCTTCAAATTAATCATCTCCCTTTTAAACCATACTATTAAAGAGTTTTACCACAAAGCGGGTTCTGAACCCTGATGTTGCTAGGTAAACAGAAATGGGGGGTGGTTCAATCCCAGCCATAGTTGATATTGGCTTGATTTTCTTCAAGAATCTGTCTACTCTTGCTATGTATTCTGTGTAGTGTTAGCAGATCTGTGCAATGATAAGGCCTGAGAATCTCCCTTGTTCCTCAACTTCTTTCTCCCCACACCTTGCCCATACCAGTGAAGTCCCATGTACTTTGTGATTTTAATATTGCGGTCATTCCTTAACTTTGAGGTATTCTGAGGAAAAGTGCTTTGTGGATACAAATATGGTTTACTATGTGTCACTGGACTATATTTATATTTTCAAGTCCTGAACCCATTAATAAAGTGGGGGGGGTGGCCTTTACTCAGAGATAGCCATGATTTAACAGCTGTGAATAGTAACCTCTTCATTCCCATGATGCTTCCCTAGGAGGATTTTGTAAAAGGTGATTTGTAGCCACAGAGATATTTCTGCACACAATACAATATCTCCTAATGATATTGACAAAAATCATTAGATACCTATTATGTTCCTTTCTGCCTGGGCTCCCCCTTTCTCTCTGTGGCTGACTTGCCTGAGTGCAGTGCTTTCTAATCTTTGAGATCTAGTTTCACATGCTTTGTATCCCAAGCTGGCTGTCCTGTAACCTGTACTGTCTGTCTGTTTCAGATCTGGACATCTCCTGAACTGAGTCCCCAACCCCACAGGACACAAATCCACACTACCATCAGCCACAGACATTTATAGCAGAAGCAAAATTAAATCTACAGATAGTGGCCAGACAAGATGGGGAAGTTAGAAAGAAATGGAGCTGAAGAAAATATTTTTTACCTCTAATTGTGTTTTCATTATTTTTTTCAAAAAAGCAACAGACAAAACCACTGGCATTTCTGATTTATGTGTATGATTGTGCCCAAATTGCTTTATGAATATTTACCATTTCATGCAAGTTGATTTTTTTGCATAAGTCTAATAATTAAGTTATTGAAAACAGTTTTGTTTGTATAATCTTTAACCTCCCACACCTACTTTCAACTTTCTGGAGGAGAAATTAACTTGAATAAGCAGAGTATATTAAAATTGTTTTGACTTTAAAATTCCACATTGCATTTTTTGCACAGTCATCTGGATTGTTGAAATATCCTTTAAGATCAGGATGAAGCAACTTGGATTTAAAGATTGATGTTCATAAGGGGTAAACTTTCACTGTCACAGTGTTGTAGAGACAAATGAGGCAAGGCACCGAAGACAGCAGGAAACAGTTTTATTTGGCTGCAGCCAGGTTCAGAGGATACAGCCTTTGCTGTAATCAATCAATCCCCTGAACCCCGAGTTCAGGGAGTTTCAGAGTTTTATACCAAGCGTGAAAAGGGAGGGACTAAGAAGTTCACAGTCTGCAGAAGTTCACATAAAAGCAGCTTTTGCTTTCACTGTTCTGGGCAAGTTAACTCTTCAACAACAACACCTGAGAAGGGGAGAGCTTCTTCTACAGGGTGACATGGAAACAGGAAGTTTATCTACAATGGGCTCTTTTGCTGACAGTCCTAAAATCAGCCACGGTGAAGAGGGCTTTTCTGTGGAGAAAGGGGGTGCCACTTCAACAGCAGTTGCTTATTAAGAGTGGCCTCAGTGCCCAAGAAGGCAGGGGAGGCTATGAGGAGGGCTTTGTCTCAGCTAGCTTGTATGTGTTCATTTCTCTTTGGAACATCAAAGGTGGAGATCTGTCTTTATCACCATTTAACCAATGTGTCCTGCTTGGCACCTGTTCTGATTCAGTGACCACTGTGCCAGGGACATAGTGTGAACATGCCTAGGACCTAAGCCACATGTTCTGTGACATATTTTCTTGGTCCTGATACTGGTAGGGTTTCAAGCCACAGTTCATCAGCATCTTTCAGCCCAGCTCAGACCCCTTCGCCTAGTTATTTTGATATAAATAGTAAAATCCTTTCATCTATCAGATAGCCTGTCCCTGGGGCACTTGGAACACCAATGACTACCACTTACTTGAAGGGACACTTCCCTTCAGTTCTTTAAAGACAGAAATGGCTCACTCTTGATGAGACATGTTGCCAGATAGTCTTTTCCACAGAGGACAACTGGGACATCTTGCTTTCTGAGTACTATGGGTCTCTGTGAGAAAATAACCAGGAAATATTTTCATTTTGTTCTTCAGAAATATTTGTATGTGTTTTGGTCAGCTTTTTCATGCCTCAAGTCCAATTTTTTAATCAGTTAGCCTGTTAAAATTGTTCCAACCTACTTTTTCAGATGAACATTATTTTCAATGATAATCTTTTCTTATTGCAAGCAACGTTTTTGTGTTCTATGAAATTACCATTGAGATTCTTTCACTTTGAAATTCCCTCTCATACCTCTCTCTACTTTAGAGTTCATTTCTAATGCTTCCTCATCAAGAATGCTCTCACCAATCACTCAAGCCAGCTGACTGTTGTTTGTTTGTTTGTTTTTTGTTGTTTGTTTTAATACTGGAGATTAAACCTAGAGGCACTTTACCAGTGAACTACATTCCCAGCCCTTTTATTTTTTATTTTGAGACAGAGTTTCACTAAGTTGATTAGGGCTTCTCTAAGTTGCCCAGGTTGGCCTCAACATTTTGCTCCTCCTGGCTCTGCCTACTGATCTGCTGCAATTACAGGCTTGCACCACCGTGTCCAATGAGGTACCTCTTTTCTCTTTTTTTTTTTCCTTTCCTTGGTATCAGGGGGATTGAACTCAGGGGAGCATCTCCAGCCCTATTTTGTATTTTATTTAGAAACAAGATCTCATTGAGTTGCTTAGTGCCTTGCTTTTGCTGAGGCTGGTTTTGAACTTGTGATGCTCCTGACTCAGCCTCCTGAGCTGCTGGGATTACAGGCATTCAGCACATGCCCAGCTACTACCTCTTTTTTAAATAATTAAATTTATCTCATATATATATATATATATATATATATATATATATATATATATATATTCTTTTTTTTTAATTCTCCTCTATGTGTTTATATGAATATTACCCATTCAGAACATACTCGTTACATGAATTATCTAAATTGTGTCTAGGGAAGAGAAACAAAGAAGGTATGAGTCATGAAACTTACACTATTGAAAATATTTGCATAATGAATCATTTTAAGAAGGTATTTGCTATATTTTTCCTCAGGAATATTTAAAAATTACTCTCACATGACTTTGTAAACTCATATTTTGGTTTTCTTGGGCCTCAGTTTTTCAACTAATTTGCCTTGGTCTTGCTTTTCTGTAGTGGGAAGAAAACTTTACACACACAAACAAAAAAATTAAAGTTTTGTCTTTCTTTTCTTTTGCACATCATTTGGATACCAAGAGACATATATTATATCCTGAGCAGGATCCCATTGAGAGTTTCACTGCACTTCAGTCACTTAGTAATGATCTATGCTCTCAACATTTGAAGATAATGACTTCAGGAACAATCTTTCATGGGTTTCATATTAAATGAAATGAAAGTGCAGGCACGGTATTAAAGCACCTTTTTATTTGCAGAGTACTTAGGGTAACCTTCAATATGGAGATGATCAAATTTCATAACCTTTACTTTTAATTCTTCCACCTCATCTTCTTGTACAATTACTATTTTTAATAAAGAGTGTGTGTGTGTGTGTGTGTGTGTGTTTCTGCCTAAATTAACCCAAACAATGAATACAACGTTAACACTTTAGAGTTAAATACAGAGGCTGAGAAAAGACAATACAAATATGATTATTTTTATTGTCAGCTTATCTATATTACCTCTATGACTATATATTTTTAAGGGACTATTATTTTTAAAGCATGCTAGGGGCACATTACAATGTTAAGAGTCTCCATCTTTGATTTTCTTTCTACTGATTTGCATATTTCAATTTATAATAAAATTCAGAGTTTATTAAATTCCATTTTTGACAAGATGTTTTACTTTTAACATTTGTCATTAATAAAAACTCTACTCATTACAACAATGGCAGAGTTTTCTCCAGAGTATAAATCAACTCCCACGAGGTGGTGGGAGAATTTGAAAATCACACATCCTTAGAGAATGAATACATATTTGCCCAGAAAGAACCATATATCCCTGTTACAATTCATAAACATAAACTGAAATGAGTATTTATTACTTCTGATGAGCTAAATCCATAGGTTAATATAAAGTCCAAAAGCAAAATATACCACAAGTTTCATTCCCAGGGAAAAACAGGAAACTAGGTGACTCATGAAAGTTCTAGAAAAAGTAAAATTCTCAAGACTGAAGATTTCTTTCCAACTGCATCTCCCTATCTTGCATAACCCATGTCCTGCCTATTGCAAATGGGCCCTGCATAGCATTCCAGTTGGTAGAGTGATCCTTTTTTGACATTTAAATAAATGAATGAATAAAAATGAGAAATAGACAAAGGAAAAGAAAGCAAGGGAGAGGGAAAGTGCAACACACTTGGGTTGACCTAAAGAATAGTGTTTTAAATCATCTGGTTGTAGAAACTAGTTTGGCTGTCTTCTTTGCCTTTTTTAAAGGCATTATTGGTGTAGAACAGTTTTAGAGACACAGAAAACAGAGATTTTCCTTACGCCTTACCTCCATACATGCTTAGTTTCCAATTATCAACCTCACATGTAAGAGCAGTGCTTTTGTCACACATGATGGACCTAATGTGACATCACACTCACCCAAGGTCAATAATTCACATTATGGTTCAATGTTGGGTCTTTTACATTCCATGGGTTAGGGTGAATGTCTTAAAACATACATCCATCATTAAACCATCATTTATAGTAATTTCACTGTTCTCAGTCCTCTGTGATCTGCCTAATCATCTACCAAGTCCCCAGCCCTGGAAACTGCTCATCCTTTCACTGTTCCAACAGTTGAGCCTTTCTCAGAATCCCATGGTGTAGAGATCATGCAGAATTCCCAGGGTGGCTTATTTCAATTAGTAAGATTGTTTCCTCCATGCCTTTTCATAACTCAATAGCTAAATTTTTTAGTGTTGAATAGCATTTCCTCATCAGAAGGTACAAATTTATCTAGTTACATACCATTATCTTGTTGTTTCCAGGTTTGGGGCAATTATGAATGAAACTGCCACAAACATCTATGTGCATATTTTTTGGTGAACATAAGCTTTTGAATACTTTTAGGTAGATTCATGATGACAATTCATATTGTAAGAGTAAGTTTAGTGATCCTTTTTTGACATTTAAATAGGATTCAAGTAAAACTCTCCACAACCAAATATCTCATTTTTTGCTGTTTTTTTTTTTTAATGTGCAGTGTGGCTCATTGTTTTCCATCTCCATTTTGTACTGCCAGGGATGACCTGATACATCTGTTTTGCTACTGGGCTTCTTCTAAGTAAATCAATGGTAGGAGAGCACAAGCTGTCATGCACTTTCTTGGAACATCTGTCTGTTTTGAGAGAGACATTCCAACCTGTGCTCACTTGTACATGGACTTAACAACACCATTAGCAATCCCTCTCAGCAGTTTGCTTTTGATTTTTTAAACTTAGATTTTTTTCATTGTGTATGCCCATGTGTGTGTACGTGTGTGTGTGTGTTTGTGTGCACACACATACACACATGGTACTGGGAATTTAGCCCAAGTGCTCTTCTCTACCACTCAGTAATACCCCCACCTTTTTCTATTTTTATTTTGAGACATGGTCTTGCTAAGTTGCCCAGACTGGACTCCAGGTTGCATTCCTCTTGTCTCAGCCTCCTGTGATTATGGGTGTGTGCACCATGCCTGGCTTTTCACAGTGTTGTCGTGTCTTCTTTTCATATATGTTTTCTTGTTTTGCTCTTAAAATAGTATGCTTTTTGATGAAAATCATTTCATTCTGTATTTCTTTTGTTATCCTTGGTCTTATCAATTGAAGTTAGGTAAATATATCATTTGCCTGCAATAAGTGTTGTTGATTGGCAGGCATTTATTACCTAAATAAAAATGTCACATTCAGAAAGGGATTTTGAAACACTCTGAAGATTACTGCTGAAACTCGGCAACTCCTCCAAGCTAAACTAGTCACATTGATAGGACTACAGGTACACAGCTAATAAATTGCCCAGCTTCCATGTTTCGATTTAAAGATCTTCCAAACACTGGTTCTCTTTGGGTCACCACACTTGCCAGTTTGGACTTTTGAAACCTATGGACTGACATAACAAATTAGCAACAAGAAAAGTTCACGGAAGGACAAGTGTGCGAAAGTGTGCCAAATATATTAGCATTTGCTTTGCAACCTTGTCTCCAGTTTGTGTGAAGTTGAAGGTTGGAGGTTACGCTTTCATTAAAAAAATTGACAACATTTTAATTGCTAATCAAAACTGCTTGTCCTTTCTACTTCTATTTATCTTGGAAGGGAAAAAAAGAGATAAAGAGAGAGGGAAAAAGACAGAAAGGATGGCTTGCTTTGAACTGCAACAAATATTTTCTCCAAGAGCCCCCAGCCCCATTGACTCCTTCTGTGTAGGACAGACTTGTAGATTGCACATCAGTACCTCAAGCCTGAAGTGTGAAGACCCCACACATACATTAGAAGTGTGTTTCCCCTAGGAAAAGAGAGCACTCACTGTGTGTGTGTGTATGAGTGCACATACATGTGTGCAGAAGTGGCCTATTCTAGTGAATCTTTATAATTGAATATTAAAAAAGAAGTGTGGAGGTGTAGTTGGCTTTGCTATGCGTAAAAGGAAAAAGAAATATGTCTGAAAAAATGGAGAGCCATATGGTGTATAAGCAAAAAAAAAATAAGAAATTATAAAATTAAAAAAGAAGGTGGGAAAAAATGTTTCAAAATATAAAGCAAAACAGTATTAGTGATCAACCAGTGGAGACATAATACCTTCCTTCAGGCCTTTGTGAAGAAGCTCAAAAAAGAAAAAGAAAAAAAAATGCTTGGCTTGATTTTTAATGTATTGCAAGTTGAGAGTATACAGAGTTGCACTTTACAGTGTTTTACATGGAATTATTTTCTTTCCACTTATTGTTGTCTGGTTCCAGGAGCTCCCATTGACAGAGCTCCAATACCAATAGAAAAGGATGAAAACAAAGAAAAAATCTTTCAAATTTTTGTGTATGCCAAAAGATAGTTTATATTTAAAAATATAAATTGCTCAATTTCACTAGAGTTTACACCATGATCATATCCAGCTACAAAGAATAACTGTTCACATTCTTAAAAAAATGAGGATTCATTGGACCAAAAGAGTCAAGGTGTGCGTGAATATTCATGCAGTGTGTGAGCTCATGCACATGTTTGTGTGTGTCAATAGAACTTAGAACCCATAATTAAGAGAACTGTGAGTGGAATCATCTTTCCCACTGCAGATTTATGATCTAAATCTGTATTTCTCAAATGAAGTCCTATTTTCATTCTAAACCATATAATTCTTTGTTGGGTATGATGTCCCACAAATGTCAGGGATATGCTATTTTGGATTCACCTGAGAATGGTCAGATATCAACCTGAACAGATTTTAACACCATCATTCATCTTTTCCTTTTTCTCCTCTTTTTCATCTCCCACTTCCTTCTCCTCCTCTTCTGCCATCTCCTCCTCTACTTTGTCCTCTCCTCCTTATTTTCCTTCTCCTTTATTCTCTTCCCCTCTACTGTTAGTTTCCATCATCTTCACCATCATGTACCATTCTGAAGCTAACTTGCTCCATCTCATTTAATTATCACAATAATCCTAAAGTGTACTTACTTTTATTATCTCTACTGCAAAATACATACTGAGACTTTGAAGGTTAAGCCATCTCTCAGGTAAGGGCAGTACTAGAACTTAAACCAGATGTGGATAACAATAAAGCAAAACCACCTGACTATTAAACTAAAACCAGACCTTCCTTAGTAATGTAATACTGATCTTTATTTAGATATGACTCTTTGCCTGAGTCTATTTATATTTTTAATGAATAGTAATAGTTGGTATAATGAGCTCCATAAGTTTATCCCCCACTGTGTTAAAAAAAGAAGAGTTCATTCCATTTATCCTAAATCCTCCCTTTTCAAGCTTCAAAGGGGGCCCTTTGTTCTGGAATTTGATGAACAAGTCCATCTCAATCCTTTCTCTATTCTTTCCAACTTTATAGACTTGTAGACGTTGAGCCTATTCAGCTTTGATTTTTACAGACTGAAGAGCCTGATTACATGATGTCCCCAAAGAAAATATTTCCATTCATTCGATCACTTTCAATTCTGTATTCTCTAAACTTTCTCTAGCTATCTTTAAAACAAAAGACAATTCAGACATAACACAAGCAAGCAGAGCATGGCTAATTCCTGAAGTGGAACCTGATGAAGTGGACTGGGCTGAGCTTTTATCTAACCTCTTTTATAATGCAATATCAGAGCTGATCTTACACATGAGGTTAGACATGTGACTGCAGAGGAAGTGTGATATTTAAATATAGGGGGATGATCTACTGCCTCAATAAAACTGTCCCTTTCCTCATGGAGATTTTGAAATCAGGCTTCAAAAGTTGTTCATTTATTTTAAAAAATACAAATGACACACAAGAAGGGTAATGCATTCTTTTTAAAAAAACAGTCTTTAAAAAATTATGAAAGCCTCAATATAATTTCAGATTCCTGAAATTAGAGCCCTGAGTCATATCGTAATATGGAAAATGGCAAAGGACTTGGATCTCTTGGCCCTGCTTTGGAAAACTGGGTGGATTAGAGACTGCACAGGCCCCTTCTGGGGAAACAGAAGGTGATACAACACCATTACATCTGACAGTGGAAAGAAACTTTGGAAGGTGTGCTAGGAGTAGAGGAAGGGCCAGTATAGGTGAAAGGAAAGACAGAGTCCACTAACATGTTTCCCTTCAGGGCAACTGAAGGTACAAATCTTGTTCTAGATTTGCTTCCATTTCTTTAGGCTGCTTGGCTATGAATTGACCATGCTTGAGTTTTCTGAGCTCAAAAGATTTGCACAAGGAAAGCATCTTGCAAAAATTACTGGAAGGTGCTTTGCATCAATAAGTGCAATCTATATGCTAAATAATCATACCACACAGAAAGATAAAGCCCCCTTACAGTTTCTCAATTCTTTTATAATGTTTAAATATCAGAACAAAAATCTAGTGAAAAGTAATTTTTTTTATGGAGAGGTGCTCTTATAAAGCATGACATGCATTCCTTTCCTGAAACTATAATTATAACAACAAATATGTGCTAATGTAATTAGTACAGATTTTTACCCTTCTTGATGACATTGTATGTGTTATCATTTTATTAATATAATTTTATAGATAGGGAAACTTGGGTACTGAGGGGTGAGACCATTTCTACAAGGTCAAACTGTGAGTGTTTGGTATGAAGTCAGGAAAAGACAACTAATTCTTAACTCAAAAAACACTGTTTAAGCTGATGAATTTCTGTGATTGATAAAATAGGTGCCCTGGCTCAATGTGGAAACCAGAGTGTCATGGAAAGATGCAAGCAAGAGACCCAGCAGTGGAAATACCCTGCTGCTTCTGAAAATAATGGAGGGCAACATCAGTACATTCTGTAACTGAAAACTGTTCAATTAAGTATTCATTTAATTTCACAGTCATTTTGGAAAAATAAATCTGTGTATCTTTATAGCTTTAAGCTCAGTAGTTTTACACATTAGTTGATGTGCATAACAAATGTGGACAATTTTTTAAATTGCCAGATAAGAGCTAGTAAGTCGTTACTATTTATATATTGAAGTTTTAACAATCATGTGCTTTCAATTCATTTCACCTTCAAAGATCTGATTGTTTCCAGTTTGTAATATATTGCAGAATGTATTAGGTACATTGAGTCTGTATGATTCAAAGCTTTCTAATTGGCTCTTTAGAGTTTACACCAAGCAGAAAATCAATGTATTCAAAATGTAGTAGCTCTCTTGTTAACTCTAGTCATTTGCTTAAAGAGTAATGTCAAGCTCATAATTGAAATATTGCTTAAACTGTGCACTTTAATTCAAAAGAAAAAAAATGTTTGATTTATTACTCATTTGATCTTTCCCTCCTCCAACCCCAAAGGACATATTTTGCCTGCCTGACTTGATAATTGCACTCTAGGAGAGCAAGGCCTTGCACATATGCCTTGTAGTGCTAGAGGGTGGAATTTATTCACATCTCAGGGATGACTGGGCCTTGCTGAAAAGCTGTGAGACTTCTGGAAAACTGGTGGTTTGCCTCTCTAGGCACTCTGGTTTTGATTCTGTTCACTGGTGGGAATATTACTGCACTGTGTTTATGAAGGTGGTCCCACCCTCTGCACCCATCTCCTAGATCCTTTTTGCCTTAAACAACACAGGGTGTCAGTTGCTGGATGGTGACTGCAGTCTTGTGTTGGAATTTGAGCATGCCACATTTTAGAGACTGAAAATGATCTTTGAAGTAAGACCTTCACTACATGTAGGGCATTGAGTCATGTTATTTGACAAACGGTATGGAGTAAACAACATTTTAACCTAGAAAAGTTTGGAGGGTACAAAAACCATAATATGAGTTCAAATATGTCTGATGTTAATATTCATAGAAAAGACTGGATGCAATCTTGGAAGTTCAATACCAATAAGAGTTGAAAATTTGGCAAATAAAACAATCGTGGCAGAAAGAAGGAGCTTTCTAGTAATTAAAATAGCGTGTAAGGTAAAATAAAAACTCAAAAGGTAATATTTTCCTTTGGTGGTGGTGCATGCTTGTTTCCCTAATAGACAGGATGCTGGGGAAGTGTTTTGAAGACTTGATTCAAATACAACATGATGGGAGTGCAGGTAACAGCTGGTATGTGAGGTCTCACCTGCCTTCGCAACTCTTCCAAAGTCTTCTGCTTACTCTAGCTCCCTTCCTCACCATCTTTTAATGACATTTTTGAAGATTTCAGTATGCCTTGCACACTGCGTCTATCCAGTAAGTGTTTATTGATCTGACATTTGGAATTAAAGAGGTTGAAAGGGAGATGCCATTGATAGCCAGACAAAAAATTAAGTCACAGAGAAACTATGGTCTCCTTCATAATGTGTCTTTAGGTAAACCATTGCTCAAGTCATAGCAGAAATATCAGAATCTGCTCAGATTTGTCAATATTTCACATGTTGAATGTTAGCTGGTTTTAAAGTCAAACAAGAGGTTACTTGATGTGAGTTGAAAGTGGGTGCAGGAGCTGCAAAGCAAAAGAAAATAAGAGGCCCTGTTGGATTTTTAGAGAGAAAACCAAAGATGACAGAATGTCATTATTACATGCGGAATATAGTACAAATGTTAAAGTGAAAATTTTCACTCCCATTCCGTAGATCAGTGGATCTGCTTTCTGTAGTAAAAATAAAATAAAAATCTAAGCTACCTTTCTAGCCCATACGCAGCTTTGGTAAATACATTTCAAATTCTAATTTTCATTTAAAAAGAAAAAAGAACATACCCAAATACAATGTAAGTAAAGCAAGAAAAAGAAAATTTCTTGCAGGTCTGATTTGTAATGGTTCTCAAGAAGCAAAGATTTTTGTCCCCAGGTAACACTAGACAATGTGTGGACATGTTATTGATTGTCAAGGCTATGGGGGACAAGATACTGGTATGTAGAATGCAGAGAGGATAGGGTTACTCGTAACATGCTACAATGCACAACACAGCTTCTCTCAACAACAACAAAAACAACAAAAGAATCATTCAACATAATTACCCTGTTTTTTTTCATAGTGAAGAAGCATACAAGACACTCTCCATATAGCTTAATTATTGACTTTGCTTGAAAAAAAAAGAAAGGAAAAAAAAAAAACACAGTTAAGTTGACTTTGGGCTTATCATATAGGAGTATGTGACCTATTTTAACTTTCACTTCTATCTAATGCTAAAAATGAATAAACTAAAGTCAAATAGAACAGAAAGAAGGGCTAAAGGGGCATTGGAGAGAAGAGGACCAAGAGAAAGAAGAGGAGAGTATAATGGAAACAGAAAAGAAAAAATAAATTAGAAAAAGGAGAAGAGTGAGATAAAGAATTGGTGAAAAAAGTGAGTTGATTGCATTACTTACTCTGTAATATATTTTTATGAGATGGAATATTATGGGTAAATATTTAAATCTTAGAATAGTACTCTAGTTTTCCTGTTCTTTCATTTCCATGGATCCCTCAGAGGAGGCAATTACCACATATGAAAAAAGGAATGAGAAGAGATTTTTCTACAGTGAATAGTAAGAGGACAATGCTAATGTATATTAAAAATATAGTGCCTCACTCAATGTAAGCATGTCAGAGCAAGTTTTTTCTGTGTTCCATATACATGAGAGCTCTTCTCCATTATTGTCTCTAAGACTTAGTTCCACCTAACATGGTTTTTATTTGTTTGCTAGAACCAAACAGCTTTACATCTATTCACAGATTCACAAACCTCAAAATTCACCCACTTAAAGTGTACAATTAATTGTCCTTGGGGAAGCTATGTGCAAGCATTACTACAGTCAATTTCAAAGTTGTTCCCTCATCTGTAAGGAATCCCATGCCTTGAAGCTGTCTCCTTCCTATCACCCCAAGTTCCCCTCAACCATAGCCACCACTAATCTAGTTTCTGTCTGTAAAGAAATTGCCTATTTTTGATATATGTTTTCTTCTGAAAGTTTTATGGTTTAGATTGTATAATGAGGGCATTGATCCATTTGAGTAAATGTCTTTATACAGTGTGAGGGAAGAATTCAACTTCATTTGTGCATGAGTAGCTAGCCACTTATCCAAGACCCATTTGTTGAAAAAGCTATTTTTTTCCTCCATTGAATAAACTTGCCACACTTGCTGAAAATCAGTTGGCCATGGACATATGGATTTATATCTGGGATTAACTATATTCCATTGATCTATATGTTTATGCTTATGTTAGTTCCACACTGCCATGATTATTATTTTGTCATTACTATTTTGTTACCAGTTTTGATATAAAGAGGTGTAAGTCTTTTAGTTTTGTTCATCTTTTTTGGTACTGTTTTGGCTATTCTGTGTCATTTCCATTCTATATGAATTTTAAAATTAGTTTGTCTAATTTACAAATAAAATACCTGGAATTCTGATAGGAATCATGCTGACTTTTTCGATCAATTTTCAGAGTATTTTTATCTTGACAACATTAAATCTTCTGGCTCATGGATATGAGATATTATTTTTCCATTTATTCAGATTGGAGTTTTTAAAGTATAAATCTTTCACTTTCTTTGTTTACTTCATTTGTAAATATTATATTCTTTTTACATTATTGTAAAGAGAACATTTTATATGTTATTGTAAACAGAACTTTTTAATTTTAGTTTTGCATTTTTGTTGGCACTGTATAATAATATAATTGATTTTTTGTATATTGATCTTATAGTCTTCAACCCAACTGAGGTCCTTTTGTAATTCTAATAATTTTTTCTTGAATATAATTTTATTTCATTTCTAATTTGGAGGTACTTTTTTATGTTTCTTGTGTAACTGCCATAGCTAGTACCTCTACTGAGATATTGATTAGAAGTAGTGAGAATAAGCTTTTTTGTGTGTTTATGATTTGGGGGGGAAATATTCAGTGTTCCACTACTGATAATGCTATTATTTGTGTGGTTTTCTGTAAAAATATCAGTGGAGTGGCAAGTTTTCATGACGTATTGCTAGAAACCTGGTCCATTCTATGCTTACAATCATGTTATTCTTTGCCCAGTGCAGGCCATTTGGCTTGACAGCATACTCGACATTTTTTATTGGAAAGCATTATATCTTAAAAATCTTTCCAAATAACTCAATGTTCAACTATGGGATTATGTGATTGGAATAAACCTGAGAGGTAGATGGTATATTGAAGATTAATAGTATAAGCTAACAAAGTTTTAATGCAATTATAGGAGTTCAGATGAGATTTCATAAATTATCTACAGAGAGAATACTATTAGCTAACCATCACTGTGTGCTCACAACTCCAAAAGCTTCGAGTGCCTTAAAGACAGCAGCAGAGTTATGTCACAGGCATTGACTGAGGGATATTCTGAAATGGGTGACTAGAGAAGGGTTTCCCAAAAAAGAGGGTTTTTTAACTAAAGTTGAATAAATGGGGGGACCAGAAAGGTTAAAACCACAAGTTCTGGGAGTGAAACTGATGTTTCCTTTTGGAATAATACAAAGAGAGGCAGAGACAGTGCAATTCGATGGAAAATGTAGGGGATTGTTCACTAGGAGGCTTGAGAGAGTTGACCAATGCATCAGATATGGAATTAGATTTTATTTTAAGGAAAATATGAAGTCACTGATGAAGTTCAAACATGAAAGTTGCATATTTCTAAGTAGCTCTTGTTATTGAAAGTCGATAGTAGGATGGCAATATTGAAAATTGGTAGACCAACTGGGCACATTAGCAAGCACCTGTAATTACAGTGGCTCAGGAATCTGAGACAGGAGGATTGCGAGTTCAAAGCCAAACTCAGCAAAAATGAGTTGCTAAGCAACTCAGTGAGACCCTGTCTCTAAATAAAATGCAAAATAGGTCTATGGATGTGGCTCAGTGGTTGAGTGCCCCTAAATTCAATCCTTGGTACTAGGAAAAAAATTTTTAAAAGGAAGAAAGAAAAGAAAAGAAAAGAAAGAAAGAAAGAAAAGAAAATAAAAGAAAGAAAGAAAGAAAGAAAGGGAGGAAGAAAGGAAGAAAGAAATTTGTAGACCAGTTGGAAGGTCCTTGAAGTTCATGCAGATGAGAGGTATGTGATGGCGATTGAATGATCATCATTGAGGTTGAAGTAGCCAGAGTCAGAACAAACTGTGTAGATACAGCAGAAAAGACGGTGCAAACATTGCCTAAATAAACATAGAGTTGTTCCTCTTGCAAAATAAAATTCAGTGCCTTTGTCAGTCTTTTTTTGGCCTCTTGTATAAACCTTTCTTGGAGAAAAATGTGATTAAGAATCCACATTTTTTCTTCTGTCTTCAAACAGAATGAAAGCAGAATCATTCCACAAAGATAGATATTTTATTCCAAGAATGAATTTGCTTTGGAAATCTGTTACCATAGAAACCATAGTTTTAAATGTCTCACTTTCATAAATTTTACATTAACAATTGGTGAGCTTATGAATTTCTGGAATTAATATTAAAGATCTCTGGGGAGATGAATTTTCTTGAAGCTAGCCAAGGAATTACCATAACTAGTAGTTGCAGTAACTAAATAGAATATAAATAAATAAGCATAAGTTTTAGTTCAACCCCTTTGACAGGTTGAAACTGGCTCTCAGGAAGGACCTCTTCCCTAATTGCCATCAGCCACAGGTTCAGAGGATTTACCTGGCTTTTCTTAGTAGCCAATGAAGATTTATATTTGAAATAATCTGTGATATCTCATGAAAACAGGAAAAAGACTGGCTGGAGTTTATGTCACTAGTACATAATGCCTGGTTAATTATTAATAATTCAACCCATTTCTAGGCCATGAAGGAGGAAATAATTTTCCTTTTTTGTGTGTGTGACTTGCCAATCTTTCTTCTGCTTAGCCATTGCCTGGTTATATAAGTCTTAGGCAGGTGTGAAAAGTCAGTCCATTGAGGGTTTTTCCTGTACACTGACATTCTCTTTTCCATGCATGGGGCTGTCACAAGGTTTTAATAGAGCCTTGTGGATGGTGAAGATAGGAAGCTATTAGATAAAAAAACTTATTTTTTTAATTCCTTCCTTTTACCAATGATTAAAGATAAGTAGATATATTTGCTTTGTGTATATATGTGTGTGTGTGAGACAGAACCCAGAGAATTTCTAAGAATATATCTGACATTGCTTCCCTGTGTGTGTGTGTGTGTTTTATTGCTCTTCTTTTCCCCAAACCCTTAGCATCTTCTCTTACACTTCTCTTGTTCTTCCCCTGCCAATTGCACTGTTAGTGACACCACCTTCAAATCATGGATTACTAAGCCTCTGATATCTAAACAAAAATAAATGATGAGATAGATTGGATAAGTGCCCACTAGAATTTCTGTCCTCCAAATTTGTACCCCAAATTAAGAAGAGAGACTTTTGTGTATTTCCACTGCCCTTTTTTGTTAGACCTAAAATTTGAAGAACTAACCCCCATCTCCCAAGAAAAACATCAGAACTGAGCATACCAAGTAGCTCCAATGATACTGATAGCCATAGCTAGACCAGCTGCTTCCTTGTCTCTATTATCATTCAAACGTGTGCCTAAGTTCTGTAAGGACATCTCTGTGACTGCTGAGTGGGAAGCTGTCTTTAGACATATATGATGTGGTTCAACACATGTGGTCTCTGTCTCATTAATAGAGTTCCTGAAAATACCACCCTTAATCAAATAATTAGGGATTTCATGGGCCATGGGGTCATACATAAAGTTTAACTCTAAAATGTGAAGTAACTTAACAAGACCAAATAAAATTGGTCGACTTTTAATTCTCCTGGAGAAGACGGTTATTTTTCTCAAGAATGGAAATGGCAACATTCTCAGGAGTGAAGTTAATATCCTCAGTTTCTCTGGGTGCTGGTTTACTCAAACTCATAGAGACATTTTCTCCTCATTCTGTTTCTAAAGACCGTCCTTCCCAAGGAGATGGCTTGGCACCAATTCCTTTGTCTGACCTTGAGAAGTGCCAGTATCTGATTCAGAGAAATCCAATGACTTCTGGAATGAACTTTGCTCAACTCAGTGACTCAAGGTACAAGCTGGAACAAACTGAACATGAGCAAAATTCTGGAGAGCACACACACACACACACACACACACACACACACACACACTCACACACACACACACATACACACACATTTGTATATACACTTATCTACATATATGTGTTAAAAATTCTCAGTACCTCCAGCTTTTACTAAGAGCTGAAGGTCTCAAACAGGAACACAGTTTGAAAGTAGAAATTAGAAGGTGTCATTAATCCCAGCATAGTCAAGCTGGTCTCACAGAGTTCTGCTGGATTATTCTGACAGTGTCTAAACTGAAAACTAAAATAGTTTCTTAAATATTTTATTTTATTTTTATTTTTATTTTTTTATTATTGGTTGTTCAAAACATTACAAAGTTCTTGACATATCATATTTCATATATTTGATTCAAGTGGGTTATGAACTCCCATTTTTACCCCGTATACAGATTGCAGAATCACATCGGTTACACATCCACGTTTTTACATATTGCCATACTAGTGACTGTTGTATTCTGCTATCTTTCCTATCCTCTACTATCGCCCCTCCCCTCCCATCTTCTCTCTCTACACCATCTACTATAATCCATTTCTCTCCCTTGTTTTTTTCCCCTTTCCCCTCACATCCTCTTATATGTAATTTTGTATAACGATGAGGGTCTCCTTCCATTTCCATGCAATTTCTCTTCTCTCTCTCTTTCCCTCCCACCTCTCGTCCCTGTTTAATGTTAATTGTTTTCTCATGCTCTTCCTCCCTGCTCTGTTCTTAGTTGCTCTCCTTATATCAAAGATGACATTTGGCATTTGTTTTTTAGGGATTGGCTAGCTTCACTTAGCATAATCTGCTCTAATGCCATCCATTTCCCTGCAAATTCCATGATTTTGTCATTTTTTAGTGCTGAGTAATACTCCATTGTGTATAAATGCCACATTTTTTATCCATTCATCTATTGAAGGGCATCTAGGTTGGTTCCACAGTCTACCTATTGTGAATTGTGCTGCCATGAACATCGATGTAGCAGTATCCCTATAGTACACTCTTTTAAGGTCTTCAGGGAATAGTCCGAGAAGGGCAATAGCTGGGTCAAATGGTGGTTCCATTCCCAGCTTTCCCAGGAATCTCCATACTGCTTTCCAAATTGGCCGCACCAATTTGCAGTCCCACCAGCAATGTACAAGTGTACCCTTTTCCCCACATCCTCGCCAGCACTTGTTGTTTGACTTCATAATGACTGCCAATTTTACTGGAGTGAGATGGTATCTTAGGGTGGTTTTGATTTGCATTTCTCTGACTGCTAGAGATGGTGAGCATTTTTTCATGTACTTGTTGATTGATTGTATGTCCTCCTCTGAGAAGTGTCTGTTCAGGTTTTTGTCCCATTTGTTGATTGGGTTATTTGTTATCTTATTGTTTAATTTTTTGAGTTCTTTGTATACTCTGGATATTAGGACTCTATCTGAAGTGTGAGGAGTAAAGATTTGTTCTCAGGATGTAGGTTCCCTATTTACCTCTCTTATTGTTTCTCTTGCTGAGAAAAAACTTTTTAGTTTGAGTAAGACCCATTTGTTGATTCTTGTTTTTAACTCTTGTGCTATGGGTGTCCTATTAAGGAATTTGGAGCCTGAATCCACAATATGTAGATTGGAGCCAACTTTTTCTTCTATCAGACGCAGAGTCTCTGATTTGATATCAAGCTCTTTTATCCATTTTGAGTTAACTTTTGTGCATGGCGAGAGAAGGGAATTCAGTTTCATTTTGTTGCATATGGATTTCCAGTTTTCCAAGCACCATTTGTTGAAGATGCTATACTTCCTCCATTGCATGCTATTATCCCCTTTATCAAATATAAGAAAGTTGTAATTTTGTGGATTGGTCTCTGTGTCCTCTATTCTGTATCATTGGTCTACCCACCTGTTTTGGTACCAGTATCATACTGTTTTTGTTACTATTGCTCTGTAGTATAGTTTGAAATCTGGTTTCGCTATACCGCCTATTTCACTCTTCCTGCTTAGAGTTGCTTTTGCTATTCTGGGTCTTTTATTTTTCCATATGAATTTCAAGTTTGCTTTATCTATTTTTACAAGAAATGGCGGTGGGATTTTGATTGGCATTGCATTAAACCTATAGAGAACTTTTGGTAATATCGCCATTTTTATGATGTTAGTTCTGCCTATCCATAAACAGGGTATATTTTTCCATCTTCTAAGATCTTCTTCTATTTCTCTCTTTAGGGTTCTATAGTTTTCATTGTATAAATCTTTCACTTCTTTTGTTAGGTTGATTCCCAAGTATTTCATTTTTTTTGTGAGGATATTGTGAATGGGGTGGTTTTCCTCATTTCCATTTCAGAAGATTTGTCACTGATATACAGGAATGCCTTTGATTTATGAATGTTGATTTTACATCCTACCACTTTGCTGAATTCATTATTAGCTCTAGTAGTTTCTTAGTAGACCCTTTTGGGTCTTCAAGGTATAGAATCATGATCCACAAATAATTTAAGTTATTCTTTTCCTATCTTAATGCCTTTAATTTCTTTTGTCTGTCTAGTTGCTCTGGCCAGTATTTCGAGAACTATATTGAATAGAAGTGGTGAGAGAGGGCATCCCTGTCTTGTTCCAGATTTTAGAGGGAATTCCTTCAGTTTTTCTCCATTTAGAATGATGCTAGCCTGAGGCTTAGCATAGATAGCTTTTACAATGTTGAGGTAAGTTCCTGTTATCCCTAGATTTTCTAGTGTTTTGAACATAAAGGGATGCTGTACTTTGTTGAATGCTATTTCTGCTTCTATCGAGATGATCATATGGTTCTTATCTTTAAGTCTATTGATGTGATGAATAACGTTTATTGATTTCCGTATATTGAACCAGCCTTGCATCCCAGGGATGAATCCTACTTGATCATGGTGTACAATTTTTTTGATATGCTTTTGTATCCGATTCACCAGAATTTTATTGAGGATTTTGCATCTAGTTTCATTAGAGATATTGGTCTGTAGTTTTTTTTCTTTGAAGTGTCTTTGTCTGGTTTTGGGATCAGGGTGATGTTGGCCTCATAGAATGAATTTGGAAGAACTTCTTCTTTTTCTATTTCCTGAAATGACCGAAAAGTATTGGTATTAACTCTTCTTTAAAGGTTTTGTAAAACTCCGCTGTATACCCATCTGGTCCCAGGCATTTCTTGGTTGGAAGTCTTTTGATGGTTTCTTCTATTTCTTCCTTTGTTATTGGTCTATTTAAATTGTGTCTATCTTACTGACTCATTCTTGGCAAATCATGTGACTTAAGAAATTTATCGATGTCTTCACTATCTTCTATTTTATTGCAATATAGGGTTTCAAAATACTTTTTAATTATCTTCTGTATTTCTGTAGTGTCTGTTGTGATATTTTCTTTTTCATCCCGTATGTTAGTAATTTGAGTTCTCTCTCTTCGTCTCTTCATTAGCATGGCTAAGGGTCTGTCGATCTTATTTATTTTTTCGAAGAACCAACTTTTAGTTTTGTCAATTTTTTCCATGGTTTCTTTTGTTTCAATTTCATTGATTTCCGCTCTGATTTTAATTATTTCTTGCCTTCTGCTATATTTGCTGTTGTTTTGCTCTTCCTTTTCTAGGGTTTTGAGATGAAGTGTGAGCTCATTTATTTGTTGATTTTTTCTTTTTTTGAGGAATGAACTCCAGGCAATGAATTTCCCACTTAAAACTGCTTTCATTGTGTCCCATATATTCTGATATGTCGTGTCTGTATTTTCATTTATCTCTAAGAATTTTTTGATTTCCTCCTTTATGTCTTCTGTGACCCATTGATCATTCAGTAACATATTGTTTATTTTTCAGGTGATGCAGGATTTTTCCTTCCTTCTTTCATCATTGATTTCCAGTTTCATTCCATTATGATCAGATAAGATGCATGGTATTATCTCCCCACCTTTATATTTACTAAGAGTTGCCCTATGGCATAATATATGGTCTATCTTTGAGAAGGATCCATGTGCTGCTGAGTAGAACGTATACCCACTTGATGATGGTTGATATATTCTATATATGTCAGTTAAGTCTAGGTTATTATTGTGTTATTGAGTTCTATAGTTTCTTTATTCAGCTTTTGTTTGGAGGATCTGTCCAATGGTGAGAGCAGTGTGTTGAAGTTACCCATAATTATTGTGTTGTGGTCTATTTGATTCTTGAACTTGAGTAGAGTTTGTTTTATGAACGTTGCAGCATCATTATTTGGTGCATACATATTGATGATTGTTATGTCTTGTTGGTGAATGGTTCCTTTTAACAGTATATAGTGTCCTTCCTTATCCCTTTTGATTAACTTAGGTTTGAAGGTGATTTTATAAGATATGAGTATGGCTACTCCTGCTTGCTTCTGTGGACCATATGAGTGGTATGATTTTTCCCAACCTTTCACCTTCAGCCTGTGTATGTCTTTTCCTGTCAGATGAGTCTCCTGAAGGCAGCATATTTTTGGATCTGTTTTTTTAATCCAGGTTACTAGCCTATGTTGCTTGATTGGTGAGTTTAAGCCATTAACATTTAAGGTTACTATTGATATATGGTTTGTACTTTCAGTCATGTTTATTTATTTATTTATTTTAATTTGGCTAGTTTTCCTTTTTGGTTATTTTCCCGCCCTTTACTGAGTTACCTCCCACTGTTAGTTTTGGGTGCTGTTTTTTGTTTCCTCTTCTTGTAGTGTTTTGCTCAAAATGCTTTGCAGTGCTGGTTTTCTTGCTGCGAATTCTTTTAACTTTTGTTTATCCTGAAATATTTTAATTTCATTGTCAAACCTGAAGCTTAATTTTGCTGGATACAATATTCTTGGTTGGACTCCATTATTTTTCAGTGTTTTAAATTTGTTGTTCCAGGAGCTTCTCACTTTCAACATCTGTGATGAAAAATCAGCTGTTAACCTAATTGTTTTACCCCTGAATGTAATCTGCCTCCTTTCTCTTGTAACTTTTAATATTCTCTCCTTGATCTGTATGTTGGATATCTTTATAATAATGTGTCTTGGAGTTGGTCTATTACGGTTTTGTATGTTTGGGGTTTGTAGGCTTCCAGAATTTGGCAGTCCATTCCATCTTTCATTTCTGGAAAGTTTTCTAAGATTATTTCATTCAATAGGTTGCTCATTCCTTTGGTTTGGACCTCTGTACCTTCTTCTATCCCAATGACTTTTAAGTTAATTTTTTTATGACATCCCATATCTCTTGGATATTTTGCTCGTGGCTTCTTACCAGCCTTTCTGCGTTGACTTAGTCTTTTCAAGTTGATAAACTTTGTATTCATGATCTGATGTTCTGACTTCTATTTGATGTAGTCTATTTGTAATATTCTCATTTGAGTTTTTGATTTGGTTTATGGTTTCCTGCATTTCTAGGATTACTGTTTGATTTTTTTTTTAAATCTCTATCTCCTGGTAGAGTTACTTTTGCTTCTTGAATCTGCTTATGTAATTCATTTTCAAAGTATTCTTTCATTTTTTGGGCTTGCTGTCTAATGACTTCTTTAAGATTCCATTCCATCTGAGTCAGGTAAGCCTTGAGTTCTTTCTCTGTCCATTTTTCTAATGCCTCTAGGTTCTCCTGTAAATTTCAGTTATCCTGCATTGTTTGTAAACCTTTTTTTTCCCTTGTTTTTTCATGGTTCTCTTGTTACTTTCCAACTCTGTTTGACTGCTGTGTTTCTGTTTTCTCCTATAAATTTGTTTTGGTTTTGTATAGCTCCAAGATCTCTCCTTTGTGTTGGGAGACAATGTTTAGAGAGAAGTTGGATTTAATTGTGATTTAGGGTAAATTCATTAGTTTCATTAAAGGCCTACAGATTTTGATGGCTTATAGAGAATTGAGGTTTGAACTTAGGATTTTATGTTAAAGTCGGGCAATTTGATGGTATGGAGGTTAGTGTATCTTAGCTTCTTTGGGGGGTTGCTCAAATGCAGGCGGATATTAACAAGAGAATAGACAGGAGTACTTGAGGGTAGTTAAGGGCTTAGGTGGGCTATAGACCATCTCATAATATTCATCTATTTGCATTTAGTAAATTACACGTAATCGGCGTGGTCATGCTTGGGAGGAAAGACAGGGAAAAGGTGAGGAAGCAAACCAAGAAAGAGAGAGGGAGAGTAGAAAGAAAGAGAAAAAAAATAGAAAATAAAGAGAAGAAATGATAAAAAAAATAATAAAATAAAGTAAAATAAAAATTACAATTAAAAAAAAAAAGCACTGTTAGCCTTCTATTTTTTTTTGCTTCCAGTAGGTGGAGCTGTACCTTCTGGACCAAGATTTTGCCCTTGGGCTGTATGAGGCCGCTCCCTCCTCCCCCTCCTGGTGTCTCTCCAATCCTGTTCACTTAGGTTTATTCCTGGCCTCTAGTCTCCTCGCTTCTCCTGCCAGACAGGCTTTCCCCAGTGTGATACCTCTCTGCAGTTCAAGCTACACTCTGGGCCTGCAGTTTCCTGGATATGGAGCACGGCTACTGGGAACCGGCCCCCTAATGTTTCGATTCCCTCCGATAGCCACTCCTCTGAGAGCTGGCGAGACAGGTTTCGTTTTCGCGCTGGTGGGAGGGGGGAGTTGGAGGTCAGGTGCCTTTACCTTTCCCCATGCCTCTATTCATGCTCACTCTGATAATCATGCCCCCAGAAAGCCGGAGAGAGATTTTATGTGGTTTCCCCACTGTATGGAAGAAGGGCTAAGTGTCACATACCTGTTCCATAGCTGAACTTGCTGCGATGGGGTCGGATCTGTCAGAGTCTGCCAATGGTGACGTCAGCTCTCCAAGATGGTGGCTGTTGGCTTCCTCTGTGGGGTGTCCGGTGTGGAGGGCAGATATGGACTGTTTCTCTCCCCCATTTCAAACCCAGAACTCAGCCTGGAGCACCGTGAGGGCACAATTGGCAGGACCCCACAGAATCCGTAGCACCATTTCTCTGCATTGCTTGCACGTCAGCACGCAGGCTCTGGCTGCAGGGCGGGCAGCTGATCAATCAGCCTGAATCTCCAGGCGCACGATTCACTCGTAATTGAGCCGTAGTAGTAAGTGATCCTTGGGTGTTGAAATCCTTCCTCTAGGTTTCAGGACACCCCAATTTTGCTAGAAATTCCTAACAAGACAGCTTCTGGCTGTTCTAAACTTGCTAATCACCTGCGCAGTGATGCCGTACACAGGGGTGATGCACTCTATTCGCCACCATCTCGGGAATCTAATATTTTATTTTTCTGTGCAAATTTGCCACAGAGTGTGAGTTTATAAAGGGTGGCTGTAATCTGCAGGCTCTGTGACACCACACCATGTGTTTTTTTTACTTTCTACCACCCATATACATGTCTTTGCCTCAGTTCATGGGCCTGCAAGTGTTTGTTTTTTTGAATGAAGCTGTAGAGGGGCCTGAGATGCAGTGGTCTTTCCTGATACTTGGAGTTTGGTCAACTTTCTCCTCTGTTTTCAAGCAGTAAACTGTATCTTTCCTTATCAGAAGTACTAACTTCAAAATAGTGTAATGCTTATTTCTCTCAAGGGTCTGGATACCCTGGAAGGCAGTGAACCTCATAGTGAATCTCAATTTTGACCATGTTGGCCAAAGGGAGACTTCCTCTCTTATTCCCCTGTTTCATAAATTCACACAGAATTCCATGGAAGGGAGAAATCCATGAGAAGTCCAGGATATGATAACATTTAAAAGATAAAGAAATGTGACTCTATTTTCCTCACTCAGTGAAGAAAACATACTTCTTACAAAAAACATAATATATACATAATATTCAAAATACAAAAGCTTTGTTCCTTAAAAAAAATTGCATTTGTAGTTTGATGAAGCTCTGAAGTTATTATTCCAAGGTTTGATAGATTTGTTAATGATGGGGAAAATAATACAGTTTTGCTATGTATATATTTATTTCTTTAAATGCTCTCTTCACCCAGTTTTGAGACCCTGGCTAGCAGGCAGTCAGTTCCCTGCCCAATAGTTTTGAGTAGGCTATTACGTTTTCATCCCAACCACCTCTTTTGTCAGGTTATGACTCCATATACCCCAGTCCACATCATCCTAGGGCCAGATGCCAACAACCAGAAATAGTCTGTATGTCTCAGAGCCTGCTGAAATTATATTTATCTAATCCTCAACCTGTGTACCCTACCTTGCCTGTGCCATCAGTTGGAAACCACAATAAAATATGTTTACAAATAGCGCCCATCCTTTTGCCCATGAATTACTGTAGGGTCTCCACATGTGGCTCTTTGTGGTATGACTCTTTTCTTCACAGAAGAACTGTGATTGTACCGAGCTATATGACTATTTTTTTTTATTTGCATCTGGTCTCAAAAGATATCAACCTCCATAATGTGTATAAAACAATTTTTTCATGCACTTTCACATTCACCACCAAAGTCCATTTCCATATGCATCTGAAGCTGGGATATTGACAGTAATCTTGTTTTCTAGGCCCTAGGCAGTTTGAAAATAGTTTGTCTTAAAAAAAATCTTGCTATTAGAAGTTCTTGCTATTTGAGGAAACCATCCTCCATTTCACCTTATTCAACCAACAGTTTTAGTGCAGTGATGTGTTATCTTCTTCAACCTGGGTGCTACCATCATCCTGGATGACTTCAGAAATCATTTGTATATTCCACACTGTGACATTGCTTCATGTTTGTCATGTGGCCTGGTTACATCTGTTGATATTCTTTTCAATTCATCCTCAACTCCTTGGTCACAAAACATACTTTGATGTGCTCTACTTTCCAAATGAAATTCTGAAGGACAAAATTTCAAATTAAGCCTCACTAACCTAAATGGAATCAAGGTATCAACAAATTTGGTTTCCTCTAATGACTCTGAAAGAAAATCAGTTTCCTTGCTTTAACCAGCTTCTAGAAACAACAGGAGTTCTTGATTTGTGGTACTTTCATTTCCATCTTCCAAGCCTGCCATGTAGCCAGCATTTGACTTTAAAAAGCATACAATACACTTTAAGAACTGAGATACAGGGAAACTCTCTAGTGAGGCCTCAAGTTGGTGAGTGGGTGGTACATTCATGTAACTAATCAAAATAACATAGCAAATCATTACCAAAATTTACTCAAGATAAAATTGATAATATGAATTGTCTTATACATATCAAGGAAATTCAGTTTATTATTAAAAGTTTCAATGAAATCTCCATACCTAGATAGTTTCACTAGTTAATTTTAATAAACATTTTTCAAAAATCAGCAACAATCCTAAAGAATTTCTCCCAAGAAACAAAAGAGAAAGAAAGGATTCTTAAATTACCTTTGACTAGAATGATCTGACACCAAGGTTAGATGCACACAGACAAAAAAAAACATATATGTACCCATAAACATCCAAAAACGACAAAAAGGCCCACCAAAAATTAAAAAAAAAATGTAAAGACTATAGTTTTATTTTTTTCATGTATGTACACATATTGATCTCCAATAAAATGTTAATAAATCCAATTATCAATATTAAAAAATAATAAATCAGTAAAGTCCTGTGATTCACCCTGAGAATGTAAGGCTAGTTCAACCCTTGAAAAATCAATCAGTGCAATACACTAAATTAACAGAATAAAGAAGAAAAATCACATTAGAATGCTAATTGAGACAGAAAAAAATTGACAAAACTCACCCTACATAGGTGATAAAAATACTCAGCAAATTAGAAATTGAAGGAAACTTCCTTAACATGATGAAGAGCATCTGAAGTAAAATTATAATCAACAACATTTAAAATGATCCTTTAAAAATATGTTTTCTGGGGCTAAGGTTGTGGCTCAGTGGTGGAGTGCTTGCCTAGCATATGTGAGGCCCTGGGTTCGATCCTTAGCATCATATATAAATAAATTAAAAAAAGGCCCATTGACAACTTAAAAAAAACATATACAAATAAATAAAAAATGTGTTTTCTTTAAAGATCAGGAAAAAGGCAAGGATGCCACTCTTATCATTTATGTTCATCATACTAAATTTCCTAGAATACCATACATTAAGAAGAAAGTATAAAACATACAGATTGCAAAGGAAAAAATCAATTATCTATTCAACAGTAAAATTATATTTTATATAAGAAATTTCATAATACTTATAAAAACTCATTGAAAATCAAAATTAGAAAATAATAACATTCATAATAATTCTAAAGGAGAAAACTGCTTAGGTATCAACCTGAAAGGACATATTTTAATGCTGAGAACTATAAACACTGGTTAAGTTCATCAAAGGATCACTGAATAAGTGGAGGTGCATATCTTGTTAACAAATTGGATAAAGTTATACTGTTGGGAAGTTAATTCTCTCTAAATTAATCCATGGATTTAACACAATCTTATGTAAAAATCCCAGAATTGTTATTTCAGATACAGAAAAGCTGATTCTAAAATGTGTATTGAAATTCAAAAGAATTAGAAAAATCTCAGCTCACAAGAGAAAAGACAACTAACAAATACAAACAACTCAAATAGTTCAAACAACTTTCAGTAGAGTAGAGATAATAGGCTCATGCCACTTGACTTTAGCAATTACTGTAAAGTTATAGTAATCACTTGTAATCCCAGTGGCTGGGGAGGCTGAGGTAGGAGAATCTCAAGTTCAATGCCAGCCTCAGCAAAAGAAATGCACTAAGCAACTCATTGAGACCCTGTATTTAAATAAAATGCAAAATAGGACTGAAAATGAGGCTCAGTGGTAGCTCAAACAACTTTTAATAGAGTAGAGATAATAGGTTCATGCCACTTGACTTTAGCAATTATTGTAAAGCTATAGTAATCACTTATAATCCCAGCAGCTGGGGAGGCTGAGGCAGGAGAATCTCAAGTTCAAAGCCAGCCTCAGCAAAAGAAATGCATTAAGCAACTCAGTGAGACCCTGTCTCTAAATAAAATACAAAATAGGACTGGAAATGAGGCTCAGTGGTTAAGTGCCCCTCAGTTTAATCCCAAGTAACCCCCGCACCCCCAGAAAAGCTACAGTAATCAAAATAATGTGACTTTGATGAAGGTATAGGTACAGAAATGAATGAAACAGAACAGAGTACAACAATAATCCTGTAACAATATGGCAGATTCCTTTTGATAATGGTGGAAAGCATTGAGAAAGGATAGTTTTCCCAAAAAGGGGTTTGAGAAAACAAGAATTTTATCTGGAAATAAATAAACAGACAAACAAGCCTGCCTCAATTCAAACCTCACACCTTACAGGAATCATGGAACTAAATATAAAATATAAATCTATAAAACTTCTAGAAGTAAGCATATGACAAAGTCTTTGTGACATTTAGTAATATAAATGCCTCTGAGATATGACATCAACAGTCTATGGGGCTGGGGATACAGCTCAGTTGGTAGAGTGCTTGCCTCACATGCACAAGGCCCAAAATAAAAAATAAAAATAAAAAAAATAAAAATTAAAAAAGGCAGTCTATGAAAGAAAAAAATGATAGACTGTACATTACAAAAACTAAAAACATTCTCTATGTGAAAGACATTGTTTAGAGGAATGAAAAGAGGGAAAACATTTGCAAGCAAATACCTGAAATTTGAATGTATCCAGAATACATAAAAATTACCCACCTAAATATTGTGAAGTAATATATTGAAGAGAAATACACAAAATTATTATCAGTAGCAACCTCACAAGTATCTGATATCAATATTAAGAAACCATTCTGTTAAAAATACTTGTAAAATTCAGAATCATACACAATAAAAATGCAAATTTCACTGAACATAAATTTATAAAGTAAAATTTTTAAAAATATCTAAATTCATAAGGAAGAGAAAAAAGATTTCATTTATTCCCAAGATTTCACTTATGTTCCAGGTACATATGAACTAATTTCAATGATTTGTTCATGTCTCATGGTATGTGGCCTTAAGAGTGCTACTGGTATCCTAGGCCAGATGCCTTGCTCTGGTTCTCAAGAGACCAGGTTCACTCCAAATAACCAGACAGGAGACAAGTGGTGAATTCAGGAAAGGTATTAATCCTTCACATGGCCACATTGGGAGAATTGATCAAAATGCTGTCGTCAGGATGAAACAGTAGCTTTGGGTTTACATAGGAAAAGAACAAAGGCAAGAATCCAGAGGATTTGCACAACTAACAATCTCAGTCAGGCTGTGGTCTGGCTGACCCTAGGACTGGATCTGCAGAATCTTCTTGGCACCAAGGAAATTGCCCCTACTGAGTGAGAGCAATTTTGATTTGTGTGCCAGGATGTTCTTCTATCAGATCTGGTATCCTGGAATTTAAGATAAAATGTGGGAAAAATAACTCAGAAAAGAATAGATCAGAAGAGACCAAATGGGGAGAGTTAGGTCAAAAATTGCCTCTTCCCTAAAGGAGGCGATATTTAACTTAGGATCCAAGTTCAAGTGCTAGGTCAACATGTCTGGATCGTGTTTTCACCGACATCATGTGTAAAGAGCTGCCAGGTGGCACATTTTTAGGGACATCCAGAGCATGGCATCCTTTGTAATGACCCTGACTATGAAATTTTTTTCCATAACAAAATAATATCCTCACCTTATTCTGCACACACAAATTGCTTGAAGTAAATAAAGTTTCAGTAATAAGAAACTCCATTAATTTAATTCAAGATCCTAATCTTTACCTGAAATGCCAATTTTGGGAGAGTTAACACTCATTCAAAACTATGGAAATGCTATGCATCTTAAGTAATGTCTGACCTTTTAGGAAATGTATTATGTTTTATTTGTTTATCAAGACAATAAAGATATTACTTATCTACATAAGAAGAACCAAGTATCTTGTTTGAGTAAAATAGTACATATAGAAGGTGAGTACATAAATTCCACACCTATTCTCTTTGGGTTTGAATTATGTCTCTGCCACTGAAGAGCACTCATTTGGGATGAGTTTCCTGTCATTGACCTTATTTGTAAAAGTAAGAGTTGAAAACTGGCACAGGAAGTAGAAGGTCAGTATGGAAGAAATACTCCTGGTCATTACCTCTACTTTGAAAAGGTTGACAAGACAAGAATGTAAAATGAAAAAAAAAAATGGGATTCTCAAGACATTTTTTGTTTTAAGTTGGTTAAACCTCAAAGGAAAACCAAAATTGTATTAAAAATACGAAAATGGTAAGACGAGTAAAATGAAAACATCCATTTGGATAATTATTTTACTAAATGTAATAGAGGATTACAGCATTATTGTATGTACTTTAGGAAAATATTATCTTAGACCATGTTATTATTCAAAATGCATTGAGGTGAATATCCTAAAAGACCTGACATTCTCCTCTCCATAGGGTTTGAACTTACTTGAATAGGACATAAAAGGTGTTTACTTCAGCAGGTAAGAAAACCATAAATCTTTATTAAATGAGATAATCCAGGAATACTGAGGAACCTACAGATTAAGGGAGTGAATGTCACAGAAGAAGGATTTTAGTGGAGGTTTGAGACCAGAAGAGTGAAGCTATGGTAAGAATATGCTCTAATAATAAACTCAGTTCCGGGAGAAGGCTGGGAATAAACTCAAATAGAATAAGCACATGAACATTTTAGAAGTCAGAAAGGAAACAGATCAGGAAGGCAGTGAAGATAGGAAGGAAAGTCCACCCTTCACCTGGTGCCAGTTTGGACTCCAGGAAGATGATTTTTGTAATTCCTATTAGGATCAGAAATAGCTTCTGGGTATGAGCAACCAGAAAAGCAAAAGTAAGGTAAGTGTATGCCTCAGTGTGAGAATAGTCCCCAAAAGGGAGTGGTATGGGATGGCATATAAAACTGATATGTATCTTCATAAAAGAAATAACCTGTCCTCCAGGGAAAGATTGATAAGCAACCATGGATTGTGATACACTCAGATAGGAAGAAACAAACATTTTTTCCAAGAGTCATATTGAAAAGACATTTTTTTTTTGTTTTAAGTTGGTTAAACCTCAAAGGAAAACCAAAATTGTATTAAAAATATGTATGGACTCTTATTTCCGTACAGAACATAAAGGATGGTAATTTCGAGGGCATCATCAGAAGGACTCCCAACTGAGTTGGTTTATTTTTAGACAGTAAAGAGTAGAACTTCTTTCCTGGGATTTAAAGGCTAGGTTTCACAGAGTGCAGCTATTTCAAACCCACAGCTACCAGGCCTTGAAATTGACACAGTATAATAACACTGCTTAGGAACCCAGAGTTCCTATAGATGGGAATGATACCATTGTACCCTTAAATGAGAAACATAAAGAAGATTTTAGTAATTCTGAGCTGCAATTGTTCTGTGATCAAGGGAGTCTCTAGCTATTCTTCTGACAGGGTTTAAACTCATGAAGGTACAGTTCATAGGGTACAGAAAATAACACCTACTTCTCAGTTTGGAAAGGTATAACATACACAATCACAACCCATTATTGGGGAAGTCTGAATGACAGATAATGTCCAAAGGTAGAGCAAAATGCCATCAAGTACAAAGCAATCATCAGAAAGCCCTTCTTAAACAAATTGTGTCACTGTGTTTATTTTTATATTTCTCTTATTAGACTACTTATAACTTTATATATGGCCTTTAGGGCTTGGGGATTAAAGAATATTTTAAAGAAAAAAATAATGATTGCTTAGTTTTGGTTTTCAACCCTTTCATGGAAAACTTCTGAAATTAAATGTCCTAGTTAAATAGAAAGACATTTATTTAAGGAAAAGTACTGCTTTCAAAATTTTGAAGTGCCCTAGGGCTCATTCCAGGGATCCTTTATCTCCTCTCCATAGGTAATCTCATCTACTCCCATGGCCTCAAATTCATCTATATGATAATGACTCCAAAACTATATCTCTAGCCTTACCTCTACCCCTATCTCCAAGCTAGTATCTCTAAGGAATGTTTAATATGCATCTCAAATTTATCATGTTCAAAACAGAAATGTTCACTACCTTCCCCATCCCTCATCCTCAATCTCCTCTTTACTAAGTGTGTTTTATCTCCACTAGATAACTAGTCCACAAGCCAGCCAAAACCACTGCTTAAGCTAAGCAAAATGTCTTCCTTGATAACCCACCCCACAAAAAAAATCATAAGTAGGACCTGCCGACTCTGCCACAAAATCATAGCTCAGATCTTCCTCACTCATTCCATCTCTGTCTCTGTCAGTGTCATCTCCTGGTCCACTGCCATCTGACTCCTGACTGATCCTCCTGTCCATTTCTGATCTTTCATCTTTCTAAGCAGAGAAAATAAATTTTTAAAATCATAATTTGCATCACATCTCCTCAACATACAACCTGAACAGCTTTTCAGTATATTTTTAATAAAGTCTAAATTTCTCACCCAGGCTTATGAAGACACAGACAACTTGGTCCCGTTTATCTCTGACCATATCTAACAGCATCTAACCAACACACATATAAGCCATAGAATGAATTGATTCTGCTTCTTCAAAATGCCAAACTTGGTCTCACCTGAAGACTCATTACTATCTTCCAGAAATGTTTTTACCACTTATATTTATGTGATCAGTTTCTTCTTATAATTTAGGATTTCTCCATTTTAATGGAGAAAATGGAGAAAACCTCCTGCAGAGGGTTTATCAGTAAATCATAACTTCTAGTTCAACAGGACCATTGCTTTTAATGTTCACTGTTATATATCAAAGCTTTAAAAAGTGTTGGATCTTAGTAAATATATGGGGTGGGTAAATGACCTTCTGCACTGGGCTGGCTCTACTACTGAAGGTGTCACAAGTTGGAAGTAATTAGCTTTTTGTAAGTTGACCTTGGTACAATAATCTCATCTATTTTGGGGGAAAGGGTCAGAGGCAGAGCTGGGGGTATAATGCACAAGGCAAGCATTCTACCACTGAACCACACCCCTGCCCAGTGATCTCATAATTTAAATAACTTAAAGATTTAAGACTGCAAGATTTTGTAGTCTATAACAATGCTCTAAACTATTCATGATATAAATAACTGGGTTGAAGGAAAGAAAAATGATAGTAAACAGGGGATATCAATGTGCTTACATTTTTAATCTTCCAATTTGATTGGCAATTAGATAATTCTGCTGCTGGGCCATAGGAAATGTTTTAGTATGGTTGTATAATGCAAACCATTAATTTTTAAAAGTTTCTCTTTATTTTGGAAATAAAGATTAGGTTGTTCATTCTGTAACAATTGAACTTATATTAAAACAGCAAAGCATATCTGTTAGGAAGTTTTAAAATGCACTATATGTGAATAGCATGTGGGAAGAGCAGACATGAGCAGGTCTTGCTTAAATTCTACCTTTTCTTCTCAGTGGTGGCATGACTTCAGGGAAAATTTTAACCTTTCTGAACTTCTGTCTCCTCTTATTAAAAATGATATGATAATAGTTAAATCACAGGATTGTTATAAAATTCTTAAGTAGTTCCCCACACAAGATAGAAACTGAATTATAATCAAGTCTCTTCCTTCTTTTATTTCTTCTTGTTCATTGTGTACACTTCTATTCAAACAAGATGACTTTATTCTTGCTTGCTTAATTGTGCTTTGTGACTTATTATTCCAATTGAGATTCTGTAACTGGGTTGAAGGAGTACTATCACAGTTAGAAGAGTTCTAGATGAAATCTCTTTGGTGCTTTGCTCAGAAATCTTCTAGTACCAGATCTTCTCTACTGCATCACCACCACAGGCTGTATTTTCTAGCAAGGAAATGTAAAACTACTTTAAAAGCTAAGGAAGGAATGGACTCCTATACTTATATTTAGTTTCTACCAGGACAAGAAAATAGATAAAAATTACACATAACCATAGAACCCCTTATCTGTAAGAAATCCTATTGTCTTTTGCCCAAAGAGGATGTGAGTTTTCCTAAAATTGATTGCTTCTCTTGTCTTATAATTTCTCTTCTTAAGGCATTCAGCTTTCTCCAATCTACTCTATGTATTGTATTTGCATAAATTTGCTCCTATACCAATCCCCCAGTTCAAGGATTCATTTGCTAACTCCTTAAATTCACTTTTAAAATGATTTTAAAGTTTAAAAATGTCAGTTCTATCAAAGAACCACTTTTTAAAGGACAAATAGAATATTGAATTTAAAATATATAATAGAAATAAAATGGGTAGAAATAACTCACTCTTATTTCCCATGTATGCCCACAAAACATGAGTTACATGGCACAACTAGCTAATGACAAATTGAAGAGTAGAATCAAGTTCTACCAATTCCAACTTAATGTTTTTAATCACCAAATCACTGGATGATCTCTGCTTATGAAGTATAGAATTTCTGCATGTGTAAGTATCACTGTATGTGTAAGTGTGAGAAACCATGGGGCTTTGTATCCTTATCTCACTGCTTTTTGAAGACGTCAACATGCTGCTCTTGGTGAGGGATTGATTGCAGGAGACAGTTCACCCACTGAGTGAGCAAAAACAGTTGGGAAATTAGTAAGCTGGAAAAAATTATCATGATCAAGTATATATACCAATCATTCATTTGAGGTCAGCTATTTAATTTATTATGAAACATTAATATCATCAATAATATTTTGTGCATTCAATTCAACATGATTATTTATGGAGCAAAATATGATTAGTACTGTGTCTAGCTCTAATAAATGCTTTATCAATGTTGGTTATCATAAATGCTTTAATTTTTGAATCCCATACAATGTATAATAATATTAAAAAAACATTTTTCTCATTTAATTCTTTTTTTCCTTTTTTTATAAATTGCACATGACATTACAATGATCTTGATATATCATAAATTTGAATTAAATGGGATATAATTTCTCACTTTTCTGAGTGTACAATTTGCAGAATCACATTTGTTTTACAGACACATATATACATACAGCAATACTAGTGTCTATTTTATTCTGCTGCCCTTCCTATCCCCTCTTCCCCTCCCCTCTCCTCCCATAACTTCTCTCTACCCAATCTAATATGACACATTTCTTTTTCCCCCCTCAAATCATCATACATGTATTTTTCTCATTTAATTCTATCAGCAATCCATAAAATAATGATTATTAGTAAATTATTATTAATGGTACTATTATTTTTATTGTTAGGGTTGAATCTTTAATATATCTTAAAGGCCATGGGCTTAGTCACCAGCCTGCAGTGCTCTTGGAAGGGTTTGGAACTTTTAAGGAGGTAGGGCCTAGTAGAAGAAAGTTAGGTCATTGTGGGTGTGCCCTTGAAGGAGACATTGAGACTCCATTTGTCTTTTTCCTCTCTCTCAATATGCTTTCCATCTGTCATGAGGTGAAGAGCTTTGTTCCACCATGCATTTCTTGTCACAGACCCAAAACAACAGGGTCAAGTGACTAAGGACTAAAACTTCTGAAACTAGAGCCAAAGTAAATATTTTTATCCTCTGTTTTGTTTATTTCAGTTATTATGTCCCAGTTTATAAAAAGCATATTCAGTTATTATTTCATCATTCATATTTTACAAGTGAGAAAACAAAGCAAGGCATAAATACCACCTCTGCCAGTATAAAACAGTAAAAGCTTAATGAGGAGTCAATCAGCTATTTGCATGATAAACCAGTTCAATGCTTCCCTTCAGTTTTTAGGCAGAAGGTCACAGGGTCCATTTATGAATGCTTCCAGACTCAAGGACCCCAGAATAAACAGAACAGCCTGTTAGTGTTTTACTCACTATAGGCTTCAGAAGGGTCTTACTATATTCAGCCCAAATCTGTGTCCAAATAACTTCTTCTAAAATATGGGAAACTCTTTTTCAAGCTCTAAAAATTGTGTAAATCTCTCTTCCCTATGGATAAAATGTTATTACCTGTCTGCTTCTCTTCTTCGGGTTAAATATCTGATTCTTTCAACAATGCCATGTGTGATACAACCTGCAATATGGCATCTGGTTAATTTTCAGAGTGTGCTCACATTTATCAATGTCTGTTTTTATAAGTGGCAGTAGAATTTTATAAAATTCTTGAGTCATGGTCTGGAAATAGCAGGACATAGTGGGACTATTAGTTTCCTTGAATTTGAGCCTATAAAAATCTCATGCCACTTTCAAATTTCAGCCCACGGGTCACCATTCTGATATAAAAATCATCTTCACTGAGTTGGACAGTAGAAGTATAGATATCAATATTTTTATATTCATTCAAATATGTTACTTATCATATATGGAGAAATGGTCCAGCTGTTGGACATATTATGAAAAGCAAAACAAGAGGGTTCCCTGACCTCTTTAATCTTGTGGAAGCCATATAACAAACAAACAAATAGAAATCCATGAATGATTACAAATTCAGTGGAAGTCAAAAAGCAGAGTATTAGGAGAGTGATTAGTAGGGTTACTTGAGTAATAGTTTAGGTCATCTATGGAGGATAGCTTGAATATCTCTGAATCATTTATATGAACATTTCTGAGTATTTTTGTCTGTTTCAGGTAGTGGAGGTGTTAATAGAGTATAATGAGTGTTTTGTAAAAAGAAAAAAAAACAAGTTCTAAAATTCTTGAGTTAGGAAAGTGCTTGACTTTTGAAGAAACTATCTGATATGTATGGAAGGGGTTGAATTATGGGTGAGGAGGCAAGAGAAAGAAGACCTTTGCTTTCTGACACAACTTATATCTGTTTAATTAAGGTATCCTCATTCAGGTAAGCAGCCATGTGCTGTATTTGGAGCCCTTACATGGTCAACTTGGAGCAAGTTGTGGTGACTTGAAATGAAGAAATATTTCTAACCATTTCTCACAACTCTTTCTATTGTTTTAAGAAGCCATTCATTAATACACTGATGAGAATATTGAACACCAATGGCTAAGTGTAAATCTCCATATTTTAATCAAGGAACATCACCTATGTTGAAAATCACTTATTGATGAACATTTTTGGGATCTGGATATGGTTCAAACATTTTGAATAAGCCTAAATTTCTCCCTTTTATATATTTAAAAGAATTCTAAAGAATTTTAAATTTTCATTGTTAAAATGCTAAGTAGAGTAGTTTTTCAAGGTTTTGTGGACATTAAACAATTTTTTTAAAAATCAAAAGATTAAATGTTTGACTATATAAGTTAAACAATGTTATTTTGATTCTCTAGTATAGAACTTGTCAAAATCTTTAGAAGAATGCCCCTCTCCACCTTTTCCACCTCTCCAACTCGTAGATCACCCACAATTCACACATAAATGGAGTATAACTTCTCCATCTTCTGATTATACATGATGTAGAATTACACTGGTCATGTAATCATATATATGCATAAGGTAACTGATTTGCTCTACTATTTTTCTTATTCCCATACCCCCTCCCCTCCCTTCACTCCCCTTTGTCTAATCCAAAGTACCTCTATCCTGCTCCTCTTATTGTGAATTAGCATCCCTATATCAGACAAAACATTTGACTTTTGGTTCTTTGGTATTGGCTTACTTTGCTTAGAATAATGTTCTTCAGTTCCATCCATTTACACTCAAATGTCATAATTTTATTCTTCTATATGGCTGAATAATATTCCATTGTGTATATTTTCTTTACATATTCATCTGTTGAATGACACTGAGATTTATTCCATAGTTTAGCTATCATGAATTAAGCTGCTATAAATATTGATGTGGCTGTGTCACTGCAATATGCTGATTTTAAGTCCTTTGGGTATAAATAGAGGAGTGGAGTAACTGGGTCAAATGGTGATTCCATTCTAAATTTTCTGAGTACTTTCCATACTGCTTTTCATAGTGGTTGCACCAATTTGCAGTCCGAGCAGTAATGTATAAGTATACGTTTCACCCTACATCTTCACCAACATTTATTGTTGCTTGTATTCTTGGTAATTTCCATTTTGACTGGAGTAAGATGGAATCTCAGTGTAGTTTTGATTTGCATTTCTCTAATTGCTATAGGGATATTGAACATATTTTCAAATATTTGTTGATTGATTGCATTTTTTCTTCTGTGAAGAGACTGTTCAGCTCCTTAACCCATTTATTGATTGTATTATTATTATTATTTTGATATTAAGTTTTTGAGTTCTTTATCTATCCTGGAGATTAATGCTCTATCTATCTGGGGAATATGTAAAGTTTTTCTCCCATTCTGTGGGCTCTTTCTTCATGTTCTTGATTTTTTGTTTTGCTTTGTTTTTTGTTTTTGTTTTTGTTTTTGTTTTTTGCTGCAAGGAATCTTTTTAGTTGGAATCCATCCCATTTATTGATTCTTGACTTTACTTCTTGCACTTTTGGAGTTTTGTTTAGGAAGTTCCTAAACAAATATGGTAAAGATTTGGGCCTATATTTTCTTCTATTAGGCACAGAATCTCTCTTCTAGTGCCTAAATCTTTGATTCACTTTGAGTTGCATTTTGTGCAGGGTTAGAGATAGGGTTTAATTTCATTTTAAGTGCTGATATTTTTCATAATGATGATGAGAATAAACTCTGAGAATTACTTTCAGAACTGCTGGTGACAAGTATCATGGCTCAAAGACAGTGATTGACATAAACAGGAAGGCTTTCAAAATCAGCAAGTGGATTGGTCCCCTCTGTGGTGTGATTTGTAATTCCTTTTCTTCAGCTCTATATTCTACCACTCAAAATACATCCATTTGATACAGAGGACATTTGAGTCACCAAGAGGAGATATTCTTGATTTCAATAAATTATAAAGGTGACCTATTCTACATATTACCAAATAGTACATACTTCAACTTTTGGTTGTTTTCAGTTAATCAAACTACCCACCCAAACCCCTAAGAATGTTTTTATTTTGGGTAAATAATTTTATTCAGTAATTTCTTAAGGGCATGGAGATTTATCCACCCAAATATTTCAGTTCCTTTCAAAATGGCCAAGAAAAATGTATTAGAACTCTTTTCATGGTTTTGTTTGTTTTAGCCTCAAGGAATCACTCTGTAGAAAAGGACCCCTCAATTCAGTGAAATCCTTCAGGGTGATCTTGCAGCCCAGATCCTGTCCAGTTAGTAGAATTACATTGCGTTGGGCTACTCATTCTATCTCTCTCCCTCCTTTTTACCTTTCCTTTATTCCTTTCCTTTCTATCTTGTTCCCTTCCTTCCTTCTAACTATATTATTTAATGTTCCAACATAGAGTCCCAATGGGAAAATCAGGAATTCCTAAAAATCTTAACCACTTAACTGGGGCTAGAACTCTAAGCCCAGCTTCTCTTTCTTGCAAGTAATTTTATTTTGGAAGACAATGTACTTTTCTCTGTCACCGGAGGAGAGGAACAGTCTTATCTAAATTTCTAGAAGTCACTGGTTCATTATGAAAATCAATTCATCTCCCCATCCCTGCCAACGGAAAGGCAGATTTGCTAAACTCCCCAACAAATCATAAGCTATTGCTCAAAAACATTCTCTAAGAACAATCAATGACTATACTGTATATGTGCAGTACTAAAAAGGAACATTCCAAGTATTCTTTTCTGACCACTCCAGATGTGTGCTAGGCTTTGATATGGTTTTTCCTCTATGAAAACTCATATTGAAATTTACCCCCATTGGGAAATGTTATGAGGATTAAAACAATCCATCTACAGTGTTTAGAAGTGGGACTCTTGCAGGGTGTTCAGAATTAGACTAAGTCATCAGGGTGGAGCCCTTGTGATTGAATCCTGGTGTCATTTTAAGAAAAAGAGAGAACATCATAAACACACAATCTCTTGTTACATACCACATGATTCCTTGAACCACCTTGGGGCCAGGTTAGCCAGGAAAAAATCAATAGATGAAGTCCTTGACCTTGGGCCAGAACTATGAGCTTCCTTTACAATTTCCTAGCCTGTGGTATTGTGTTATTAGTGACACAAAATAGACTAAGATAGTTGGCTTTTTGGTGCTCTCTGTCCCTATCTGCTATATGGAGGTCCAGGGTGCATGGACTTTTGAAGGAGTCACCCTTGAACTCTAGGCTTAGGAAGTATCCTGCTGCAGAAATAAATAAATAAATAAATAAATAAAAAGACTAAAGGAGTCATAGATTTATTGTGTAAGAAAAACATCAAGCCTGGAAAGATTATTTCTACAAGTTTAGAAGAAGGGAAGAGAAGGTACAACCAAAGGAATAGCAGGGGCACCAGAGGCAAATTCCTCTCTTTGAAGTCAAACTAAAGACCCATACCAGACTGGGAGTGCGAGTTTATTCTTTCCTCCTTCCTCCTCCTCCTCCTCCTTCTCCTCCTCCTCCTCCTCCTCTTCCTCTTCATTTTCTTCTTATTTTCTGAAAAAACATTTTTCTCAAGATTTAGAATGTTATTTACACAGGTACAAAAGTAATCCTAAAAAGAGATAATTTACTGAAACATGATAACGTTCTACTTATTCCTCAATATTCAGCTTGAAAGACAGAGGCATAATGTTATTAAGATCAGATGTGGATTTTTAAATTAGACAAAATAGGCTCTTCCCAAGTAGGAGTGCAAAATGTTATTCTACTTATCCCTCAGATTCCTTATTTATAAAATGATGATTAGTATACTATAAAATATAATTATATTACTCCTTTTTAAAATTGCTATGATAATTAGATGAAATAATGCATGTGAATAAATGTATATCCAGTAGGCTTCCAATTCTTAGCTGGGTAAATTAGTCAATTTATTTAATTTTTGTGTCTCCTTTTTTTTTCTCATCTAGTGAGTTTGGATTATTATAGTAACTACCACATGAGGTTATTGGGACCAAAATATGTAAAGCCCATTCAATGTTACCTGGTAAGTGCACATGATGATGAGGAGGAAAAGGACGAGGATATATGACTAGCTTGGAGTAAACATCAATCAAATGTGACCATTGATTTAAATGCTCTATAGATGACTCTTTAGCAAGAAGCTACTTTCTATCATGTATAGTTCATTGACTAATAAACCAGCTGCTAAGCTCACCATCTTGCCCTCTATTTCAAAGTTTCACCCTTTCTTTTCTTCCTTCCTTTGTATTTTCCTTCCTTTCATTCATACTAGGTAAGACTTGGCTATTTGGCACTTATCTTCATAATGCTCATCAGATTATACAAAAAGAGGAACAAAGCAGATAAAGTGGGCTCATAAGAGCTCTGCTTTTAACACGGAGACCTGGGATCCAGTCTGCATTCTGACACTTTCTGTAAAACCTTAGTTTAATTATCAGTTTAATACAATCAAGAACATCTTCATTACTTTGCTTTTCAGACTCAGATCACTGAGGGGAGTATGATAATTTTCTGCCTTTAGGGCTCTAGTTGTCTCTTTACCTTATAATTTTTGCTTCTGCTGCCATCTTGTTCCTTCACTCTATGATACCCATTTCAAATTGAAAAACCTTCTTGACCACATTGTGAGTGTTTCACAAGAACAGAGCCTTTTATACTAGTCCAGTGTTCTATGAGAACACTGACCACTTTGGCTGGGTAGCCTTAGAACTAGTACTCAGTAGTGCTAAAATAGGCAAAATGAGGAGAAGGTTCAGGTGACAAGAACACCCTTTAGATAACTCTCCATTCTGCAGGGGTGATGTGAGAAAACAATTTTATTTGAAGGCAATAATCATAGGATAAATGAAGCAAACTTTAATACTATGTTTCTGGGTCTGCATTTTATTTTAAATATTCCATCGGATTCAAATGTATGATATGTCAAGATCATTGTACTATCATGTGTAACTAATTAAAACAAATAAAAAATATAAAGATGACTAAGACACAGATTTTGTGCTTGAGGAATTCATAGTGTAGTGTGTTAAACAGAAATTGCACACACAAATGAGAAAAAAAAAGATTGTGACCTGATATAGTAAAGCTATGTATTCCCTGCAAGGCAAACAAAATACCTTATTTTGCATGTGAGTGAAAGTGTACTCTACAGGACACAGTCCTTGAGCCTGAGATTTGGAGGATGAGAAAACATCAGGCGGAAAAATAAGTATAAGAGAGTCATTCTACATCACAAAGACATGCATGAACAAAGGTACAGAAGAAGTGTGGTAGAGCATTGGAGTGTGTAATGTGTGTGTGTGTGTGTGTGTGTGCGTTGACATACAAGTAGTTCAGTAACACTGAGCTTGTAGAGAGCCTGACAGATGAATTATGTAAGAAAAAAAAAAGGAGGATGAAGAGAGATTTCTCCATCCTAGAGGAGAAGAGCAAGGTTATGATGAAGAGAATTCCTGGATGGGGTACCATGCATTAGAAAAAGGGCCTCTGTCCCTTGAGACTACAAGAAAGAAAGTGAAGAAGGGAGCTCAGGTAGATAAACATTTATGTGAGGTGCAGGGCTTCAGGTCTACTTTTTCTAATGAATTCCATTCATCTTGAAGCAGTGGAGAGGCTCATCTGCTCTGCAGAATGGTATATATTTGGTGGTGAGAAAGTTGAGAAAAATGACAAAGTTTTGGTACCCTCAGTAAAGATACTCAGAATAAAATAATTAGTGTAAAATAACCAAAGTATCTAATGATAAGAAAAGAAAATAGGAAGCAGGTACGGTGTCAAACGCTTGCAATTCCAGTAGCTTTGGAGGCTGAGGTCGAAGTATTGCAGGTTCAAAGCCACCCTCAGCCACTTAGAGACACCCTAAGAAACGTATCAAGACTCTAAGCAACTTAGACAGACCCCGTCTCAAACAAAAAAATAAAAAATAATGTCCCTGAGTTCAATCCCTAGGACCTAAAAAATAAGAAAACAAAGAATCAGAAGTAAATGAATAGATGATAGAACAAACTGTCCATCTAAGACTGCTTGTAAGGAATTCCATGAGAACCATAGGAATGCTAGGTGAGTGCCATCAACATTGTCCTATTCCCTGGTTCTTGGTGGAATGAATGAAGATTAGTGTTTTGATATTTTTTTCTAGGCTTTCTACATGAAGTTCCCAGTGAGGCATATACTTATTCCAGAAAAGAAGATACAAGGAATAGAAGGTCTTAGTAAGACTAATTCAGGCGATGCACCCTGAAGTTCAGGATGGCAAGGTTTGGAGGAACAGCTGGGCAGGGACCAATGGGGAGCTGATTTTCAGAATAGTGTGGGTGATCATTGAAGTGTAGGACTTCATGATGTTGAAAAATTTGTCATAGAGAGACTATTAGAAAGGTGTAAGGATGAGATTATTTGGCAAGTCAATATTACAATATGAGATTTCTGGAATGACTAATATGATAATATTGCTGGGGCTAATGTTATAGGGGTCAAGTTATAGGTCTAAATACTCAAATATTACAGGAAGAACTCAAATGATAGAAATTTTTTGACTTTTTTTCCTGCTCCATGATCTGGCATAATCTTTTAAAGGAAGAATAATTGTCACTGACCAGACTTTTATTTAACATCTTAGTGTCTCCCACACTGTATCACTTTGGAAGAGATTTAAGTTCTGTAAAACCCGAAGTAAATAAAGTGATAGATTGCAAAACACTCTACTCCCTTTAGTGTAAATAATCAAGGTTACTTACATTTTGCAAGTATTGTATGATTCCTGGGGTTGAGGTTTTGAAGGAGGGCTTTCTATCTGTGGTATGTTTGCTGAAATTTTAGATCAGAAGAGAATGAAGGAAACATAACCCCAGATAAGACAAAGAGATGTAGACATCTGTCCCCCGGCCCTTTTGTTAGGAACATTGCAGTGGTGCAAGAAGGGGATAGAAGTCACAAAACAGGAAGGAGACAGACAAGTGTAGTAAAAGATGAGATAATTGGATTTTTTTCCCCTCTGAGTAAGCCTTTGTGGGAAATTTCCATAATGCACACATTATGTCAGATGCCAGGTTAACAGTAACTTTTACCAATATAGCATAAACCAAAAAGACCAGTTTCTGATTTTCCTGTGTAATCCTGGGGTCCTTGGAGATACAGAAGTTGAGTGGTTCAGGTAGTTTCTGTTGATAAAAATTCTGATGCATAGGTTTTGCAAATGAGGACAAAATCTGGGATGGGGCCTGGGTGTAAATAAAATAAGTGACTTAGAGATAAAGATCCCAGCTTTTAAGTTTTGAAACAACCTCAACCTTTGTTTTCAAAGAATTCATTTGTTCCTGATCAAAATAAACATTGAAACAACATTCGGATGCTTCCTTTGAAGGAAAATTCCTTTGCTGGGCCAAATGCTGCACTGGTGGGACTATTCCTGCCAAAGTGATTTTTCCCCTTCTTTGTTCCAATTGATCATTCTAATAATCCATTGTATGTACACAGAACTGAAAGCTTTAATAACCCCAATTTTACAGATGAGATAACTGAGGCTCTGGGGACAAAAACCTTCCTCCAACATGTACAGCAGCATGGCTGTGATACTGCAAATAAAGTCTCATCTTCAGACCCTGCTATCTTCCTGTAGCCCCGTAGCTCCTCTGTCTCCATCCTCTGTCAGGATGTGTCTGCGTGTTTGTGTGCATGTGTGCGTGTACAACTTTGTGCACTCGTGCCTCAGAGACTTCTGTCAGTGTCCAGAATCACTGGTATTTACCATGACACAGTCTCCAAGAGACTGAACTTCTCTTCCTTCCTTTCTTTCTCTTTCTTTCCTTTTCTTTCTTTATTTTATTTTCTTTTTCTTTTTTTCCTTTCACATTGCACATCTGTGTGTGCGAAGAGAGGATGTGATGTCCGGAGCTGCAGGATCTGACCTCCGAGGCCCCACCAGCTGCGTCTGTCTGGCTTGCTCTTCTGTTTGACCTGCACTCCAGGGAGGCGCTGGGATGTTTAGCCACCTTATCCCCTGGCAATCTGTTCAGGAAAATAGACCAGAAAAGCCTGCCGAGGGCTGTGCCAGCTTCAGAATCCTGCTGCCATCTAGGGATGAGATGAAGCTTCTTCCCACGTGTAGGAGCAGGTGATGGATGTCTCCTGCCTCAGGCGGGGTGCGCTGCAGTCCTCTTGCCTTGGTCCCGGCAGCTCTGCATGTGCAGCTCGCTGTCCACTCAGTCCAAACCCCATGTCCTGGGTCTGCTGCGCGGGACCCTGACAACGCCAGGGGAAGCGGCAGAGCAAGATGAGTCACAGACGAAAACAGTGAGAAGAAAGAACTAGCCAGAGCCAGAGGAAACAGCTAGGGAGCGTCAAGCAGAAACGCTACAAGAACAGAGACACAAAGGAGAGAGGAAGCCAATTGAAAGGCTCCATCAGGGAAAGCAGAGTTTCTCCTAGTAACATGCAATGTGTGTGTTATGGAACCTTGTTGCTGTTACCATGCTAGTGTTCAAACATTGCTTAATGAGGTCCAAAACATCAAGTAACTTCATTCTTCATATATGATTTTCAAGAATTTCTTTTGAAATGGGTTTTTGGTGTGGGGATATTGGCTTTGGTAAAGATTTTATTAAAATTTGGAAAGAGGAGGCTATGGAGTTAACTTTACTGTTTTATATTATGGTGTAAGCATCACCTTCTACAAACAGAACAATGGGGCTTTCAAAGAAGGGACAGGGAGAGGGTTGGTTACATGGGAAAGGAGGAGAGCGACCTGGGTTGGGGAACAGACTCTGCTGTTGACTGGGAGGCCCTACTGGGAAACTTCAAACCGAATATTTTTTGAAACGAAGTGTTGAGCTAGGGATGTGGCTCAAGCGGTAGCGCGCTTGCCTGGCATGCCTGTGGCCCGGGTTCGATCCTCAGCACCACGTACAAATAAAGATGTTGTGTCTGCAGAAAACTAAAAAATAAATATTAAAATTCTCTCTCTCTCTCTCTCTCTCTCTTAAAAAAAAAAAGAAAGGAAGTGTTATTAAAAGTAACTTTAATCCTTCCAGCCAGATGGCTCATAAAAGCACACAGTTAAGTCAAACAAATGACAAGAGCATTTCTCTCCTACCTGTTTCCCCCTTCTGAGAGTAATTACTACAGGCTAGTCTTCTCTCATTTTGTGCACATGCTTTGGTCAGTGCCAGATTCTCTCTTCCTGCCTTAGCCATTTTCTTCCTCACCACCCCACCCCAAGCTCTGTTCAGCTTTTGGTACCAACCAGGCTGTCTGCAGATCTAGCCAAGAACAAAGGGGTGAATTTCAATATTCCCTCTTTGTGCAAGGTTAATTGAAAATCAAAAAGTCACTTTTCAAATGTCATATTAAATCTACCACTGCATCAATTTCCCTTTGGTTCCCATCTCCATAAGCAAGACAAAAGTGTTTGGGGGGATGGTGTGGAGACAAGGGAAGTAGGGACACAATGATGGAAACAGCAAAGAAGTGAAGGGATTAAATAAATCACCGATACACACAGACTTTGATTGCAGATACGCTAACACGCAGTGGAAAATTGTTTCCCAGACTGTCCTCAGTCAAAGGCAAACTTTGCATTCAAGGCTGTTTTACTTGATATTCCAGGGACAGAATTCCATCCTAACCTGGAGAGATTAGGCCTCCAAGTTTTTATGTTTTAGTAGATGGATCACAATATGATTGTCATAAATGCCACCATGTTTTAAAATATTAAAGGGTAATGTAATAACCTGACCATCCTCATTCCCTCTTCTCACTCTCCATTCTACTTTGAAACAGACACAGACACACACACACACACACACACACACACACACACACACACACGTGTGGGCCACAGACCTGGTTAGTTTTGTCATAATATTTTGGAAGCTTTGGTCTGGAGTTTAGTGTCTCGGCATTGTCACATTTGCTGCATCCCAGTAACTGTTCTGTTTCTCTAGCTTCATTGAGACTCAGTTTCTTCATCTATATGATAAGACATAATATCTGCTTCCTGAAATCATTGCTCAGACTACATCAGGTGCCATCAGAACAAATACATAGTAATTCTTTTCCCCAGCCTCAGGTTCCCTGGGTCTTGCCCCAAAGTAGGAATCTTACTAGATTAATGTCAGGGGCTAGAAGGAAGTTCTCCTTCAAAGAATAGCCTGACACTTACAAGAAACAGCCCCCTGGGAGATATCCTGCAGCCATCTATCTCCCTGAGACATCCTGCGGCCATCTGTCTTCCTGAAACATCCTGAGGTTATCTCACCTTGTGAAGACATCCAACAACTGCCGATAAGAGAGCTTCCCCATCCCCAGCATATAAATACCCCTGTGTGAACAATAAATGTTTGCAGCTTGATCAGAACTCCTGGCTTGCTGTCATCTCTCGTGTCTCTTGTCCCTTCATTCCTCCCCACCTAGGTTCACCGCCCACGTTGATGTGTCCTGCCGGCCGGGACAGATTAATTTTCTGATTCAGAACGTACCAGTTTTCCTTAACTTTGCAGAATTGGCCTGGGGAAGGACTTTCTACTTTCTACTGCCAGGCTTTGTCATGCCCATTGTCTATGTATCTTTCTTCCCTAATACTTTGCTGCCAATTACCCCTGAAGTTAGTTACTTTGCACCCAGTAAAGGGGTGTTTAATCCTTCTAAGAAGTATCTGTCACCTTGTTTTCCAGACCCAGGCTATGGCTATACATATGATTTACCAATGAATGCACTCCCCCAAATCGGCCTCACTATGGAAAGTTTATCTAGAAGAAAATATTTGATTCACTCCAGATTAAACTTTTTAATATACCTACAAATAACTTTTTAGCTAGATAAGCAAATTGAAGAAGCAGAATTGTGAAATGAATTCACCCTTAAGATAACCCACTTGAATAAGTCAGGCCCTTAAACCTCCCTTACTTTTCAGTAATATTGTAATATTTTGTGATAACAAATGTGTCCATCAATCCTAAATGAAAAGGTAAGTGATAAGAACATGGCAATTGTCTAAACTCATTAGAATGTATATGTAAGATGAGACACCCTACAACATCAACAATCTAACTTTGTCAAAACTCTCTCAATGGCATTTTTCAAAGGTGAGTTTAAGTAGATAAAAACTGTGCTTTCACCTTCTGGATTTCTCCCTGTTCATACCTGTAGAAATAGATGCTGTGTCCTATTGGACTCCTTTCCAGGTACAGATCTCAGTTAAACTACTGGGACTGTATGAGTTTACTTAGTATGCCCAGACACAATTGACGGCTGCTGTGTGTGGCACTGATTCCAATATAAATGTTTGTCTTTGTCTGTTCAGGCTGCTATAATGAAACACCTTAGAATGGGTAATTTATAAATACTGGGAATTCCAAAATTAAGTTACCAGCATATTTAGTCTGTGGTATGGGCTCCCTCTCTGCTTCATGGAGGATGATTGGTAGAGTCCTTACATTGTAAAGGTAGAAGGAAGAAACCAGTTTCCTAGGCCTCTTTTGTAAAGGCACTAATTCTATTTATGCAGGTTCTGCCCTCATTATCTAATTACTTCCCCAAAGCCCTGCCTCATAATATTGTGTTGGAGGACACATTCAGATCAAAATAATTTCTATTAAATATTAGCAACAACTTATCACACATATTTGTTAAAATACTTGTGTTCCCTTATCATGCTGTAAACTTCCTGAAAACAGTACCTTAAATACCATCTTTGTAACCCAATTACTTAAGGGCAGATACATACTAAATAATTGTTGGGATTAAAGAAAGTACAAAAAAGAAAGACTTAGGGTATATCAAAATAATATTTAGATATTTCCCAATGGAATTTAATGACAAAAACTTGATGTCTGGATTGAGGTTGCAAAGAAGTAGTCAGATGACTAAATTAATTAATAACTTTTAACAATAATGTTAGTTACCTGGTGTGGTGGTGAAAACTTTAAGTCGTAGCTACTCAGGAGACTGAGGCATAGGGATTGCAAGTTTGAGGCCAGTCTCAGCAACATAGTAAGACTCTATCTCAAAATAAATAAATGAATCAATTAAATAAAACAAAGAAACAAACAAAAATATACAGTTGTGTTAGAATTTGCAGATATAGTCTAAGCTGACAAAATATGTATGCACATTCTAAATGTTCCTTTTGGTGAGGCTGTTTACTTAACACTTTTATATTGAAAATTTGCCAGCATGACTTAATGGGTTCCTTCATCCACTTTGCCTTCATAATCTGATCTAGAACCATAATAAAAATAAAAGACATTGAAGAAGGGAGGGGAGAGAAAAGGAAAGTTATCTGTGATATTTAATTGGTAAGTCTACTTTGGAGTTGGAGTGAAATTGTGGATAACACATCACTACTGTTAAAACACTGGATACTTACAATTGTATGTTATTGTTGCCATTATTATTGTGCTGTGTTTTCAGAAAGATATTATCCAGAATCTATATCAGGAGAAGGAAGGGACAGTGGCAATGGGAAAGACAGTAGAATGAATTGGACATTCTACTGGTAATTTCTGTGTTCTTATATGAATACATAACCAGTATAACTCCACATCATATACAATCACGAGAATAGGAAGTTATACTGCAAGTATGTATAATATGTCAAAATACGTTTTACTGTTGTGTACAACTAAAAAGAACAAATTTTCAAAAATTAAAAAAAGAGTGTGAATTGAAACATAAATGTATGAGTAGAGTTTATTTACAAGGGTAGCATTAGAAACTAGAATTTACATATGCATTGTGAGAGGAAAGTAGAGAACTTGGCTAAGTAAAGCTGGAATTTTGTCCTGACACCTCATTTAATCTTCTACATAACCTTAGGTAAAGAACTAAATCCCTCTGATACAGGCATACCTCAGAGATACTGCAGGTTTAGTTCCAGGCAATCTCTATACAACTAGTCCCCCAATAAAGCCAGTCACAGAAGTTTTTTGTTTTCCTGTATATATAAAAGTCATGTTTACACCTTATTGTAGTCGATTAGTTACTACATTTATTGTAGTTGATTTATTACTACAATTGCTTTTGCTTATCTCAGCCTTCAATGAGTTATAATCTTTTTGCTGGTGGAGGGTCTTTCCTGGTTAATGTCTGCTGAATGATCAGAGAGGAGGTGGAGGGTCATTGGCCTGGCCATAGTAATGACATAAAATAACAATGAAGTTTGCCAAATCAATAAACTCTTCTTTTACATGAAATATTTCTCAGTGACATTCAATCTGTTTGATAGCATTTATGCCTTACAGAACTTCTTTGAAAACTGCAATCAATTTTCTCAAATCATGTCACTGCTTTATCAAACATGTTTATGCAATATTCTAAATCCTTGATTGTCATTTCAACAATGTTCACAGCATCTTCACCAGGAGTAGATTTCATATCAAGAAATCATTTTCTTTCCTTTTGCATAAGTAGCAATTTCTTATCTATTAGTTTTATCATGAGATTACATGAATTTAATTCCCTCTTCAGGTTCCTCTTCTAATTATAATTCTGTGGCTATTTTCACCACATCTCAGTTTCTCTCTCCATTGAAGTCTTGACCCCCTTAAAGTCATCCATGTGGGCTTTGGAATCAACTTTTTCCACACTCCAAACAATGTTGACTTTGTGACCTATTCCCATGAAACAACAACAAAAAAATTCTTTTTTTTTTAAAGAGAGAGTGAGAGAGAGAGAGAGAGAGAGAGAGAGAGAGAGAGAGAGAGAGAGAATTTTAATATTTATTTTTTAGTTCTCGGCGGACACAACATCTTTGTTTGTATGTGGTGCTGAGGATCGAACCCGGGCCGCACGCATGCCAGGCGAGCACGCTACCGCTTGAGCCACATCCCCAGCCCACAAAAAAATTCTTAATGATGAATAATTTCTAAAGGTTTTCAGTTAATTTTGCCTGCGTCCATCAGAGATATCATAATATATAACAGCTATGGACTTACCAAATAGTGAATAATTCTTTAGGCTATGGTCTACAGAACAGATTTTGTGTTCATGGATATGGAAATAACATTTATCTTTTTATACATTTTCATCACAGATTTTGGAAGACTATAGGCATTGGCAATAATTTTTAAAGACTTTTTTCCCTAAGAAGTGTGTCTCAATAGTGAACTCAAAATATTTAATAAACCACTTTGTAAATATCATTGTTGCATTTATAGAGCACAGGCAGAGGAGACAGTATAATTCTTAAGGGCCCTAGGATATGCAGAATGGTAAATGAACACTGACTTCAACCTAAAGTCTCTATCACATTACTCTCTAATAAAAGAACCATTCTAATCTTTGAAAATAAAGCCAGGCATTGACGCTTCCTGTTTATCTATGGAAGATTTGGATGTTATCTTCTTCCAATGTGAGACAGTTCTGTCTACAGTGACAATCTGTTGCTCAGTGCAGCCACCTTTCTTTGTGATCTTAGCTAGATCTCCCCATAAACTGTTGCAGCTTCTATATCAGTACTTTCTTCTTCACCTGCACTTTTAAATTACAGAAACAGCTTTTCTCTTAAGCCTCAAGACCCAACCTCTACTAGCTTTGAACTTGTATTCCTTGGCTTCCTCAACTCCCTCAGCCTTCATAAATTGAAGAGAACTAGGGTCTCTTCTGGATTAGGCCTTGGCTTAGAGTGAATGTTCTGACTGATTTGACCTTCTATCCAGACCATCAGCAATGATTGTGTTTCACTTTCTTATCACTCGTGTATTTACTGGAATAGCCCTTTTGATTTCCTTCAAGAACTTTTCCATTGCTTTCACAATTTGCCTAACTGGTACACACATGAGTCCCAGTTTCAGGCCTATCTCAATGACAACATACCCTCTCTTTAAACTCAATCATTTCTATTTTTTTTTAAATTTAAGGGTAGATACACATGATTCTTCCTTTCACTTGAACACATGGAGGTCAGTATAAGGTTATTATTTTTTTTCCTAATTTCAACATTCTTCTGCTTCAGGGAATATGAAGTCCTGAGACGAGGTGGATGAAGAAATGGCCAGTCAGTAGGTAAAACAGAAAGAACACATATAATATTTACTGTTTGCAAGTATATATGGATGTGGCTTGTGGTTCCCAGAACAATTATAATAGGTGTCATCAAGGAAAACTGTTCATAAAGATTACTGTAACAGATATAATAGTGGTGAGAAAGTTTGAAATACTGTGAGAATTCCAAAGTGTGACGAGACACAAAGTAAGCACATGCTATTAGAAAAAATAATGTGAATGGACTTGCTCAGCACAAGGTTGCCACAAACCTGTCATCTGTGAAGTGCAACAAGGTGAGGCACAAAAAACAAGGTATGCTTGTACTGATTTGGGGTGGGATAAAGGGCAGGACTTTGGATAGGATAATATTGTTTAACACATTAATTATTGTAATTATGGTAAAATTCATAAGAATCAATAACAGTGAAATTATTGTGAAAAACAATTTTATACAACTTGTTACTAGTGGACAGCATTTATTGTTTCCTAAAGTTTAGTAACCTATCTGGATTTACTAAATGCTTGCTCTAACGTAATTTTTTCTGTTCTGCCTGCAGTTAGCCTAGATCTCTTAAACAATAAAGATACTAGTGTAGATTTTGTTATATTACAAATAATTTTTATTGTGTTTCAGTGGTGCACACATAGGCTAACATCTCACAGGAAAGATCGATGTAAATCCTAACCTTCAGGAAAAATCACTTTAAAGAACTATCCATGACAATTATTACAATCAAGTTGGGTATTATGAAAATGATAGGTCTGCAATTGCATTTTGAATATTAGGTAATATTTGAATTTGTAGAAATAATAAAATAATCACCCAATGAAAGTAAAGCATAACATAAGTCACAAAGTCATATATTTGTGTTGAATTAGGAAAACATAATTCAATTACAGTCATGATGCAATAGGGATGTTGATCTATTGAAATTTGTAGCTATTTGATGACAATTATTATTTTAAGTCAATATTCATCAGGGATATTATTATCATATTTTGGCTTTTAGATACAAATAAAGCCATAGAAACCAATTCTCATGTACCTGTGGTTCCAAATACGATTGAAGCATATATCTACTACATAGTGATATGTATCATTACATATGTATAAGAGAACATACAATAAAATAAACTTAATAAATAAAATTTCTTGCAGTTGTATGACATTTTATATTTTCTTAGATAACATGTGTAATTATTATCCAACCCTGGGAGCTGTATTCCTTTTTATAATGTGGCCAATTCCCTTCCCTCCATTCTTCAGGTAGGGATCAAAGCAGAGCTCTATGGTTGTGAAGTAAAGCCATTAATTCATAAAGCATCTGAAGAAACCCAGTTGAGCATTAATTATATCCAGCATGCATTATATCCTGTATTGTATATTTTACCCTACTTGTAGGCACAGTGCAGCCCTCCATTTAATCCCAGCTCGCTGCTGCCACTGAACACAAAAGAAAATATGCAAACCTTAAAATATAGCAAAACACACAAAAAAAATGCCAACCTACGTTGACATTTATTTTTTGGTTATCAAATAATAATAAACACCTACTAGGTGCTGAAAAAAATTTTCATTTTGTTTATTGACTGTATTAATAGCCTACATATGACCATTGAAACTGTGAATTTAATGTTTTCTTCTGAAAATGTTTTATACATACCGAATCCATTTCTAATTTTGGAAGTTCTAAGGTAGCACACACCGGTTCCTGGCACTGACATCTTGTTACTCGACTTCTCTCTACAGAATTAACCATCTTTTCTCTGTTAAATAGCATTTCTGGTAGGATATATTTCTAAAGAACAGAAAATAAGAACAAATGATTTAGCTGAGAGTGACACATTTAAAGACAAATGAGATTGTTTTTATGTACTCCACACTTACAACATATCATGTTCACCACTTACAACATATCAAATTGCTAACACACGTATCCCACCCTTCAAAAAGCACTCAGTGTGCAAAACAAGTTTGATGAGCTACAGCAGAGAGGATAGGAGTGATATAAGGAAACACAGAAATTCACTAATATGTTCTATTATATCCAAATACAAACATCGACTGGTTTCTCCACTTCCCAATCCACTATACCCACATACCATGTACCCTCATAGCTTTGTAACATTAATACTTTTTTTAAGAACATTGAGAGAACTGTTGGATGTGGACTTGATAGTGGACATAGAGTAACTTATATGTCAAACTAAATGTTTTAAAGCTGACTTTACACTGTCATAACTTTTTTGCAAGATTTTCCATCTAAGCTTCTTAGGCAGGAAAAGTTAATCCAGTTGGTCTGGGTTGCTCAACTCTTGGACATTCCAAATTAGGGACTATCTTATTTCAGGAGTGATCATTGGCCATCTCTGAGAAGAGGCCTTCTAAGTCTGCAGAATATTCTGCCTGAGAAGATTGATTCTGTGTGCCTGAGGCTTTGAGCCAGGCAGACCAGTGTGACAATGTAAATTTATTCTGACAATGTGATTTTAATAAAAGTTTGTCTTCTCTCTGGATAGGAGGGGACTGGAGTCTGTGTGGCTAAAATTAGATGTGGGAGCCACATACCTGTGTCACTGAATCTCAGTAAAATTAACCAGACATTAAGGCATGAGTTAGTTTCCCTGGACTTTAGACTTTTGATTTTTCTTTCACTGATCTTTTTATCTGTACCTACAACAACTTTTTTTTGAATTCTGTGGGTCCTTTTAGAGAGTAAAGTAAAATATTTGAGACATCCAATTCACAACTTTTTCCTTTTTCTCAATAAAGTTTTCCTTAATTTGACCCTAACTTCATTTTTTCTACTCTGAATTTCACCGATATCATTAATAATTAATTCAAAGAGTCATCATTTGGATTGTTTATGATTATTTTATGTATTATTAATGTGTCAGTTAAACTAATAACTTCTTTTAGTACAAAGGTTTGGTTTCTATTTTCTTCCAAAATCTTGTAAAGCCTTCATGATACTCAGCATTGACTAGACACTTGTCCATTACTTTACATTAATGACTTGGCAAAAAAACCAATGGAATTAATAGTGAACTAGAAACATCCATTAGCCAAGAATTGAATCATGTGTGCAAGTCTATGCAAATTCAGAAGTTCTAGGTTGCCATTACTGAATTATCTAAGCATCCATACAGTCTGTTTTAGAGAACCCCCAACTATGCCTAGCACATAATAAGCACTAAAATATTTGTGGAATAAACAGATGAGAGGAAAATCTTGTATTGGATTTTGAAGAACTTTGATTACATTTTCTATTAAGAATCTTAAGAAGACATAGGTATGGAAATTCTACACTTGAATTAAGTATTTTATACAAAAGTATTGTTTTGTGTTTTCGAAATAAGTCTGATGCTTACCTTGATCATTTAATACAACACAAAATTTAATTGTTGTTATATATGTTACAGCATATATATATATATATATATATATATATATATATATATATATATATATACTATATTGGGAGTACTCTAGAGAATTTTTTAGTATTAAGCAAAGTTTCTTTAACATGATAATAAAAAAGAAGGCTTACATTTTGCTGTGCAAGCTTTCCCTGATCATAAAATTTCTCTTAATACAGCAGAACAGAAAGTATGTAACACTAGGTATTCTTTGGCTAATACAGCTGATAAAGTGACAGATAATGAGGCTGAGGACAGTCAATGTTTTAAGTTCAGAAAAGTATGTAATCTTTGGTTCATTGTCTTAGGAGAGATTACTCAGAAACCTGAGATAATCATTTGTGTGCAATGTAATGTATTAGAGAATGTGTTCCCAGGAGAAATTGGAGAGTATGGGACATCATGCAGAAAAGGAAAAAAAAAAAAAACAAAGCAAGAGGTTTAGGCAAAGAATCATGGGTAGCTTTAGTGTAATCCACAGGGGGACTGGACCGATAAGGTATTCTTCATAGCTGTGGCTCATACAGGTAAAGCACCTGAACTTTTATTCCTTTTGGTTACTAAAGTGGGAAACTATCAGGCACTTCCCATTCTGTGTGTGCCTTATTTTCTTCATAAATTTCTCAAGGGGTGGGGGAGGCGGGGGGAACCTGGGTGATACAGGCCATTAGAAAAAAGATCAAGCAGAAATTATAAAAGGGATCCAAGGTGATCTGACTAGAGTACTGGCAATATTATCTTTTGATGAATAAAACTATGTAGTTATGCTATTAAACATGGTCAATAAGTAATTATGCTTCAAAGAATTTAATTTTTTAAAAAAAATTGTTGACTGAGAGTTTGTGAATTCTTCACAGAAGGTGTATCAGCCTTTAAATAAGTTTTTTCATGAGTTGTGCAGAGATAAGTTTGATATGGAGTGAACCCAGTGGTTAAGAGAAAAATGGTATAATGAGAGAAGAGAATCCAGCCAAAAAATGGATGAAGATGTTAAAATAATCCATTACTTCAAAAGGTCTTTTTTGGAAATATGTTTTAATATAGGGCAAATGTACTATAGGTGCAAAGTTGACTCTGGGAAATGTGAACTTTTTTGTTAAGCCAGGGAGTTGAACTTATAACACATTTTATCACTGTATATATACAATATACAAATGAATAGAATTTAATAAAATATACTTATCGCTTATAAATGCTAAATTTGAATAGTGCAAAGAATATGACAGGAAAATTTTGAATATTTTACTTTTGATTTTAACTTCATTTGTCTTGTTTTCCTTTTTGTGGAGTATTCTCTCCTACTGTTTTCTTTGAGAACTTGGATGAAGTTTCCCTGTGAAGATCACTGGAAGGCCAAAGTTTATTGAAAATGAGAAGTTCTGTTGTAGAAAATTTCCAGAATGACTTTAAAATTCCCCCCATATCTTTTTGATGTGATTCTTCTACGTATCCCTGCAAGATATGGGATTTTTTTTCACTTTTAACATGTAGGATGCTTTTGTGATTTGCTTAAGCAAATAAAATTCAATGAAATTAATGTGCTATGGTTTCTGAGCTTCAACCTCAAAAGTCTTATAAACTATGGCAATGTGAAGTGACCAAAAGAAGAACCAGTCAATGGAACCCAATCAAATTGCTGAGCCATAGAATTTTGTTTAAATAAAATGGCTGTTATTAGAAGTCACTAATTTTGGGGTTGAATTTTAATGCAGCGAATGGCAGTCATTACAGTGTTGTGGCTCACATCCATGCCAGGACTCAGATGTGATGCTTGATACCAGGTTGCATCAAGTCCACTGTAGGCATTAAAAAAGTGACATATTTTTTTACCTTTGTTTCAGTCTCTTGAGAAGTATAAAATCAAAATCAGGTTATATTTTATCCTACCAATTCATCTCCGAATTATAGACAAGCCCATAATTATATATACCTTAAGCAATCTAGACACTCTGGGATATCCCCTTGGGTAATGGCTTGGAAAAAAACTTAAAAGGAATTAAGGGCAAAATATGTCAATAATTATATGGTTTATTACTGTTTTTCTATTAATATTTAATATCTATCTCCAGTCCAAAAAAATTAGTCTAGTAGTTGACTGATGCCTTTATTTATCAGAAAAGAAGCATCAACTTATTTAATATGATGAGTGTGTTTAATGTATCTGAATCAAATATAAATAGTTAGCTATCATCTATGGAGTTGATGGAAAAACATGATAGACAACTATACCTTTACTTTCCAAAAGTCTTATAAATGCCTGATCAGCAGAATTCTGAAGTCTGTAGTACAGCTTGTGGCCACCAGGCTTCAAGTCCTCCTCAATGTCACAATGTTCTTAGTAACATACAAATAATTAAAAACAAATTTCACAAATATTTCTTAATTGCATTATCATTAGGTGTTTTAAATTATCACTTCCATATTAGTTTTTATATTTGTTCCTCATTTATGGTGTTCACACAAAAAGAAAAGGAAACTGAAGGAGAAAATAGCAGATATACATGATTAATGTCTGTCTGTTCTGATTATGTGGCTATCCTTTATGTTCTACTCTTTGAAAGATGTTAGAATTTATGTCAAATTGATCAATAAATCCCCAATCCATGGTTATGTATGTAGAGAAAAACCTACGGAAACAGGAATGGCAACATAGATGGATAAAATACATCCTTTAAATAGGAACTACACTATGTGGAATAGAATAAAATAATATGTTCTCAGCAAGTCAACGATCAGAAGAAACACATCTTCTCTATTGACTAGTTTGTTTCTGTATTGGATGTACAATATGGAGAAATATAGCCCAGTAATTGACACAGATGAATTAAAACCTTATTTCTATGTGTTCAGCTTTCTTTTAATTCAGTTTACTATCAGCTTTTCAATTTTGTTTCCTATGAATATTGTAACTTGTCAAATAAGTTTTATTGTTATCTTTCTTTCGCTCTAATATTCTATGATAATTTTCATTGTCTTAAAGGGATATTTTTCAAGCTCAGAGACACATGGTTAATATTAATAAACATACTAGGTATACTTGAAAATAATGTGTACATATCAATTTTGGGTGTAGAATTTTACAAACAACAATTAGACAAAGGTGTTCCATATTAATCAAATAATTTGTGTTTGCTAATTATTTTTGTCTGTTTTTTCTGTTAATTCCTGAAATAAAAGTATTAAAATATTTTAAAACTGTTAATTACATGTATACTCATTAATTTTATCCTTGTTTACTTCACATATTTTGAAACACTGATATCATTGCATATACATTTTTATTATTATATTATCTTGATGCCTTGACCGTTTAACATTAAGATGTGTCCCTTATTTTTCTCTGATAATATTATTTGCATTGAAGTTTATCTTATATTAATATATCCTTTCCAGTCTTTTTTTGTTTTTTCATTGAATGTCATATATAATTTTGTTATTTCTTGGTTTCTGGTTAACCCTGTGGGGTTTTTTTTTCTTAGTTTAGTTTCACTTTTTTATCAGCAATATTTTTTCCTAACTTCCTTTGAAATGTCCAAATATTTTTTCAGAATTTTTTAAAATTTATGTATGGATTTATTGACATAAGGCTGTCAATAAATTGTTTGTAATTTTTGCATTAAGTAGTACACCATGCATCTTTAACTTGTCACATTATTCTTTAATACTGCACTAGTTCAATTGAAATATTAAAGCATTAAACTCAGTTATCTCTTCACCTCTCTCTCTCTTCTTTCTCTCTCTCTCTCTCTCTCTCTCTCTATATATATATATATATATATATATATATATATATATATATATGTGTGTGTGTGTGTGTGTGTGTGTGTGTGTGTGTATTCCTTTGCATGTATAGTATGTTTTTATAATATTGTAATAATGTGTTATGAATGATATATAGCATATTCTTCTGGATTTTATTCTATATGGGTTAATACATGTGTATGTGTGTATATGTATACTTTAAAATGTGTTTTTGAAATTTAGGTTAAAAAATATAAATATTAATATGTATGTACTCAGTTAACTAGGCTTCAATTCATCTTGGAAATTTTGGTTTTCCTACTATATTATTTCTCTTTCAGCTAAATAATCTTCTGATAGCCTTTCTATAGTGCAAGTCTACTACACAAGTCTAACTCTTTTTATCTGAATATGCCTTGATAAAATCTTTTGTCTGAAGTGATACTTTTGCTAGATACAAAATTTAGATTGAAAGATTTATTATTTTTTCTTAAATCACTTTTAATATTCCATTTCATGTTCTCTGGCCCCACTAGTGATGATAATGTTTACATTCATTATAGTTATTTAACTATATGTAATGTATTCTATTCAGTTCCCATCAGTTTTATAATATGCCTAATCATGGCTTTTTTCATATTTATTAAACTTGAATGTAAGCTTTAAATATCTGAAAATTATTTTTCCCCAAATTGAGCAGTTTTTAAAATTACGTTTTCAACTACTTTTGTTTTTCTTTTCTCTCATTTCTGCCTTCAGGAGATATGAGTATACATGCTTTTACATTTTTTCTTTGAACTTTGTTCTTTTTTATATATTTCTTACTACTTCAGATTCAAATTCATGCAAGTTAGACATTTACTATTAAGCCAAATTTATTTTTTATTTTAGATATAGTTTACAGTTACAAACTTTTTATTCCTGCATTTTCTACATTTTCATTCAGTCCCAGCATATGTGTCTTATAGTTTATTGGACATTGCTGTACTAGTTTCTATAAGGTCCTTGTTAAATAATTCTAATCAGTATCATTTAAGGGCTGTGAATTTTTTCCACTTAAAATGTGCTACTGGTGCTTGTTTCTTTACCTTTCATAAGCTGAGTAATTTTGCACTATATGCTGGACATTGTACATGCTATACTGCTAAGAAAATATTAGATGGAAATATTTAGATAGATGTGAGTGTTTTCATGTTTTGCTTTAGAAGGTAATTAACTTGATGAGTACATTGAAAATTCTATTTGAATTAGGTGGGTATTCAACTTGAAATTAAGTTATCTTAGCCTCAACTCTAATGTGTGGAGAGAGGAAAGGAAAGAAACTTATCTGGCAAAAAGGGAAGAATATAGATCAGTCACTCAATTTTGTCTGCTGAATTTAGTTGCTCTAAATGGCTAAAGTAAGGTACACATCATTACAGACTTTGAAATGCAAAGTCTGCCTTTTTTTCTGCCTCCACAACTTCACATATGGCTCATGATTCCTTCTAGTACTAGGAAAGAGTTCTAGAATATGCTTCTAGGCCATTGTTCTCCAACTTCCTTCTTCCAGGAATTCCTACTTACTTTCTGGGTGCTAGAATTGCTCTTAGTTATCTCCTCTAATTCTTTTTTTTAAAGAGAGAGTGAGAAAGGGAGAGAGAGAGAGAGAATTTTAATATTTATTTTTTAGTTATCGGCAGACACAACATCTTTGTTTGTATGTGGTGCTGAGAATCGAACCCGGGCCGCACGCATGCCAGGCGAGCGCGCTACCGCTTGAGCCACATCCCCAGCCCTCCTCTAATTCTTAACAACAAAAGACATCAGGGTTGTCAAACACATTTGGTTATTCTGGTTGTCCTGTGCTTCTCTGAAAAAAAAAAACAGACTTTCTAAAAGTTAGTGCTGGTCCCTTTCTCTAGATTTTAACCCTCCTTCAAAACTACTAAATCTTAATGATATTATTCATGTGTATGTGTAGATGTGTGTGTGTGCATGTGAGTGTGAGTCAAGACATTGCAGTTATTACCTGCATGACCATCTGGCAGAGATTCATTGTATCATACTGAATTATTTTATACTGGATTATTATTATTGGGAGACAAATTTCATATATCAATTTGATAGAAAAATTATCAAAGCTATATATGGTGTTTCTCAAAAAAGAAATTTAAAAAATTTTGGAAATGATTGAGTTTATGGTCATTCAGTATTAAGCAAATATTTGTTAAGTAAACTTAGCTAGTCAGGCAGTACAATAGTAGAATGAAAAGTTTTATTGTCATGCCTGATCTCAGAGACAAAACACTTAAGAAATCACATTCAATGTAGGTACTTTTGCTTAAAAAGTATTTAAAATGCAGTGTTGCAATCATTGCATTCAATGAGCATAGTAACATTTACATTTAATATAATAATATGTTAATTGCCAGAGATAGTTTCTCTTTGATAATCTTTAAGGTAATTCTAGAGGAAAAAATACTTATGCCTGCAGAATCGAGTGCATTTCAAAGTCTGTAATGATGTGTACCTTACTTTAGCCATTTAGAGCAACTAAATTCAGCAGACAAAATTGAGTGACTGATATATATATTCTTCCCTTTTTTCCTGATAAGTTTCTTTCCTTTCCTCTCTCCACACTTTCCTACAACAAATATCAAATACCTATTATGTGGATGGCACATCCCAAAGCAGTGAAGAAGAGACAGCAAATATATTAAGTTACCAATTAAATGAGCTTATGTTGTATCAAAAAGGAAGAGAATAAAGAAAAGAAAATCAGATATTAGTGAGTGAAATATAGAAAATAGTATTGAATTATGGAGGTTGATGGAAATATCTTCCTTACAATTGATGGTCAGGTCAGCTACTTTTAAGCAAAATACCATTTAAACCAAAACTGATTCATAAGATAGAGCTAGCTGTGGGAGGGGGGAACTGAGAGGTCATCCAAAACAGATGGCATAGCCAGCTCAGTGGCCCTGGGAAAGAACAAGCATGAGGTGATCTAAGGCCTGACTGAAGACCAGTGTGATGCTGACTGGAGAGGAGCCAGCAAGGAAGATTGAGACATAAGATGATACAAAGAAAATAGGCATCAACTGGTCACAAATCCCTGTGCATTATAAATGTATTGAATTGAGTGTGAAATTTATTCTAATTAAAAAAATCTATTGGGATATTTTATCCAGGAAAAAGCATTATCTGATTTATGATTCCAAAGTGATCTTGGGCCTTGTAGTATGAAAATTTTATAGGGGAAGTAGCAAAATTGAAGAACAAAGTCTGATTAAAGGACACTGAAAGAGTTCAAGAGACACTGATGGCTTGAACATAGATAAAAATTGAGAGATTTTGTTGTCATTTGGATGAACGTCAAATAGGCTTGTTAATCAATTCAATAGGGGAGGTGAAAGGAGGAATGAAATAAAAAATGGCACACAGAAGTTTGACTTAAGTCATCTCCTCAGTGGTAATGCCATTTATTTTAAGAAACAAACAACTATATGGAAATATTAGTGACTATTTTAATCATATCAAGTTGAAGAGTCTACTACACACTTGAGTGGAGTTGTTGTACAGATAAAAGGAAAATTTTTTTTTTAACTTTAGAAGACAGGTCAGACTTAGACACAGAGATGTGGGTATTAAATTGTATGTATAAAGTAAAATGGAGATACACGTACACCCATGTTTATAGCATCACAATTATAAAGAGCCAAACAATGGAACCAGCTTCAGTGTCCATCAGCAGATGAATGGACAAAGAAAATAATGTGGTATATATACATAGTAGAGTTTTATTCAGTCATAAAGGAGAATGAAATTATCTTATTTGAAGGAAAATGGATGGAACTTGACAGTATTATATTAAGAAAAATAAGCCAAAGTTAGAAGGTCAAGGGTCACAAGTTTTTTCTCATATATGGAAGCTAGATGGAAAAAGGAAGAGAAAATATTGTGACAGGGTCTCAAGAAAATCTAACGGAGATCAGTAGAATAGCAGAAACGGACCAAAGGATAAAGTGGGGAAACATAAGGGAATGTTTTTGATAGAATTATACTGTTATATTGTGTGCATGTACTTAACAACCAATTCCACCATTATGTGCAACTATAATGCACCAATAAAATATGGAAACATTTAAAAAGATTATTCATAGTATATTTAAACCATGTAGTTGCACAATATTTTTTAAAATCTGAATATAAATATCAAATAGAAGATTGTATAAACTAAATTTTGAGGTATTTCAGCATTTAGAGGCCCACTCCAAAATGTGTTCCCAGAAAAAGAGTTTAAAAATATTAGTCAGTGAGCTGTAATAAAAACCAAGAGAAGCATAGTCATTAATTGGAGAGAATAAAGATCTTTCAATAAAAAGGGAATAGGGAGCAATTTTAAATGCTACAGGAGGCTTAAAGTGAGTGAAAAGAAATTTCCATTGGTATTGACAACAAGTAATTTGTTAGGAGCCTTCATAGGAGCAGATTCACTGTCATAGAATGGTATCAGTTCTAGAGTAGGTTGAAGAGATAAGTTAAGAGAGAAGAGGAGGAAGAAGACATTTAACTTAATTATTTTAAGAATTTTGTCTTATTAAGAAAGCAGAAAAATTGCTGGGAGGAGGATTATTTTGATTTTTCTCTTTATCTCTTTTTTTTGAGAAAGAGAGAGAGAGAGAGAGAGAGAGAGAGAGAGAGAGAGAGAGAGAGAGAGAATTTTTTAATATTTATTTTTTAGTTTTTGGCAGACACAACATGTTTGTATGTGGTGCTGAGGATCGAACCCAGGCCACACTCATGCCAGGCGAGCGCGCTACCACTTGAGCCACATCCCCAGCCCTTTATCTCATTTTTTCTCCTCTTTTTTTTCTTTCTTCCATCCTTGATGGAAGGTATGAAATAAATACTAGAGTATGTCTGCTCAATGATATAACACAATCTTCAGGATTCATGTAATGGCTCTGGTAATGCTGGAGGGGGAAGGCTCACTACTAGGGAAGAATTCTTTGGACAAGAGGGTATAGAAACCAGAACATAAACCGGCAGACAGAGTACCTATTAGGGAAATTGTGCATTAATTAATTTTTGTAACACACTTTATATTTTTAGATCATATAATATGATTAAATTATTTTATTGATGTCAGGAAGACTGTGTTATGTCTTCTAGATTACATTTACTATCCCAGTGTACTGACAGAGTGGATAGTTGGCAGGTTTTAGTTGAGGCTCAGTCTTTGGATTGCCAGGGTCTTGAGAGACCCTCATCACACAAAGACTTAACCTTTCTATGTTGACCACTTGCATCCAACACCAGATCCAAAACACTACCTATTTTGCCCCAAATATGGATAACTCTGTAGATAATTCCATTTCCAGAGTTCATAGGTTCAGCTGAAGCCTCTTAATAATTCTATTACAGACCACATTTTTTCAAATCCTGATTCCTTCATTCACCAACAAGTATTGACCTGAGAACATTTTCCATTTCAGAATATGTTTTTCTAAAAGTCATCCTCTTATAGTCAGTATCAAGAATAGATTTTAAAAAGAACCTCCTATAAAATAGATTTTGAAGCTGCAAATCATCTGGCAATAAGAACAGCACCACTTGCTGTTAGCTATAGGGACACTAGAAATTTCTGATACATTAGAGAGGACAATAGTAATACTTTCATTGATGTTGATCTAAGATTAATGGATACTGATAGAAAGAAATGAAGTAGCAGAACTTGAAAATTATCATTGTACAGGTTATGGAATTTGAAGGCTGATTCTGGAGTGACAACAATGGCTGAAAGTGATTCGTCACCAAAGGCTACATATAATTCCCAGACAGCTTCTGTTAACAGCACAAAGATCTAAGGATGAGTACCATACATAACTTAATTATAAGCCTAGCTGAGTAGCATTCTCAGCTTCAGTAGAAAAGTAGTAGACCTAGTATAGTGTTTCCATAGGAAGAAGATGGGGATATCCTAACTGACTCAATCTTGAATCCTTAGATTCCTCTAAATATTCTGGGTTGCAGAAAGTGTCTACTCTTCTGTGATCAAAGCTATCACTCCTCCCATGCCTGACAATGATGCAATAGCTTCTATCTTAAAGTATCTTATTTTGTTTTTTTGACCAGTAGACATATTAAATCATAGCATAACCCATCAAGGGAATTGTTGTTAAGAGTGTACAAGAGCCTAAGTTTGACAAAAGCCTTGATGAAGCTTGAAGGACCAGCCTCCCTATTCAGGCAAAAGTTAGGTTACTATATAACCTGTAATTTATAAGCAGAAGATATTTGTTTGTCTCATAGCTCTGGAGGCTATAAAGTACAAGAGCATGGTAATAGTACTTGGTGAGGGACTTCATGTTGCATTATAGCATGGTGGAAGGGCAAGTTTGCATGTGTGAGAAATAGAGGAGGGTGTGGGCTGAACTTACTCTTTTAGTAGGATCCCACACCTATTATAATTAAATTACTCCTCTAATAAGGTCATTGATCTCACTGGACCTGATTATACTTAAAGACTCCACTGTTCTATACTGTCACAATGGCAAGTAAATTTCAACAAGGGTTTTAGAAGGAGCAATCAAACCACAGAAGACTCTATGCCTTATCTCTAGTGCTCACTATTGGACAGTAAATTATAAATATTTTTTGAGAAGGCTACAGACTCTTTAGAAAATCTAATGGAAATAATATACTATCTCCTTAATAGAATTCTCTCTCACATACACACACAAAAAAATTTCCATACACTTATAGGGAATTTTCAGACCCTTTTAATATAATCTGAGAATTCTAGAAATTTATAGATTATTTTATTGCAGCAAGAGTAGAAACATATTCTGAAAGTCATTCTCCTTAAATTTTCCTTTTTTTGGAATAAGGAACTAAAATTACTAACATTTTTCCTCCAAACTTTTAAAATATCTTTTTGAAAAAAGTTCCTGAAAGCTATTATAGGAAAAGTTATTTTAATTCTGTTACCATGTTTTTTTTTTCTTTTTGTCCTAGTTAATAAGTGAATTTCTAAAAATTTCAGCTTTGTCATACCTTTTTGAAAATTTGCCCTTTTTCTCAAGACTACTCAAGTTGTTCTCCATCGACTGAGAAAAACCATTTCAACACTAGTCAGCTATCCTCCTCTTCTTATGGCTCAGGCAATTCTCCTTAGGCTTCCTTTTCAAGCATGTTGTCATGGCTAATTTCATGTTTCCTGACTGGAATACTAGGTGCCCAGATATTCTATGGAGCACTGTTCTGGAGTTTCTATCAGGGTGCTTATCTCCACATTGATAGACTGAATAATGTAGATTGCCCTCTTTAATGTGTGTGGCTTTTTTTTAACAACTTGAAGGCCTGAATGGAATGGAAAAGCAGAACTTTTTAAGACATAATTCTGCCTGCCTGCCTGCATTAGAAGCTGGACTTTGATTATTTATTCCTGCCATCCTACTCAGGCTGAAACATTACCTAATCCTGGGTCTTGAACCTGCTGGTCTTTGGACTATAAATACACCACTGGATTTTCTGGTTCTCAAGCTTTGGGACTCAAACTAGAAGTATACCATCAGTTCTCATGGGTCTGCAGCTAGCCAACTTGTCCTGCAGATCTCTGGACTTTGCATCCTACAGTACTGCTTGAGCCAATTACTTAAAATAAATCTCTTCATCTATATCACATACATAGATGCCTTAGGTGTGTCTATATATATATGGGATATGTGTACATGTATCATTCTTTCTCAGACAGATGGATGGATGGATGAATAGATGGATGGATAGATAGATAGATAGATAGATAGATAGATAGATAGATAGATACCTCATCAGTAGTTTTCTTTTCTGGAGAACCCTATTTATACATACAAGTCTAGGAAAGAGATCATTTAATGGTAAGAAAAGAAAAAATGCTTAAAATGTAAGGATAGTATTTATTTTTTCTTTTAGAATAAAACATGTCCAGTTTCATGATGCAAGTTACTCAGCTAAGCTCACATGCTTTGCAAAATCTCAGAATAAACTTGTTAACCACAAAAGTGATCACTTTCTTAGACTCAACAAACAAAATATTTCATGTATTTTCATGTTAAATTAATGACTTGAATCATCTAAATGAAGGTTATTTTATCTTATATTGAAACATAATTAAAGTGAGAATATTTTTTTCCTTGCATTTTATCAAAGTGATTCTGTAAATTTCTGGAACCAGAGGGATGCACTTTAAACACAGAACTATTTAAATTTTCTGTTTTAATTCTGGGTATAAGGTATATAAGTTAGTATAAGGCAATATAGGTCAGAAAGGGCTCAGTTCAAGTTCCAGTTCTTCCTCTGATTTGTTTCATGAGAACAGCCAAATTAATTATCCTATCTGAATTTATGCATTTTGTTATAGTTTTAAAATAAAAAATTATATCTTGTATTTTTTCCTTAAGGAGTTATTGTGAAGATTAAGTAAAATATGTTTATGAAAACATGTGTAGTACATGTACGATACTTGGTATAATAAATATAATGCCAAAGAAGAAAAGAATGAAATGCAGTATTCTCTAAGGAATAAAACCTGTTTTTTAGGTACACACACTCAGAAAACGAGCTTCTTTCACCTCAAAGCCTTAACACTATGATATTGTCTTTTATATATGAGTGTACACATGCATCAGTGGGATTATCCTAGACATACTGAGAAGGAGATAATAAGATCCCAGAATGCTAGAGATGTAAGAAATTATCAAATATAATTCTTCCATAGAGTTTTAATCATTTACCAAAGTTCATTGGAGCATCATTGGGTGACACAGCAGATTAGCCTCCCAACTGCGCCTCTCATTATACCATTCCTTCTCTTCATACCATGCCGCACCCCACTGGCTTTGGAGTCCAGTGCTTCTGTATTGGGTGCTTCACTTTTCACAAAGGGAAATTACCCTTTAACCTTTCCTTGAGGGTTAAAGCACCTGTCAATACAGGGTTTTTTTTCTGTTGCAGAGTAAAGACATCTCTAAGTGTTACTGAGTCACACACTACATGCAATTTCATCCCCTCCAATTTCACTATAAGACCCCTTCATAAATTTCAGGATAAGGCAGTAACAGAAGAGACATATATGAGGCTTCTTCACCCAACATTTTTTAGAGGAAAACCATTGGAATTGGTCCTGGGTAGAAGTGTGGAATTCACTTCCTCTTTGCATACCGTCTTCCCCAGTTTTACAACTTACTTGAATTCTCAGGGTTCTTGTGCCCATCCAGGCTTCTTCACAGGGGCAGGATGAGGCTGTTTTACTTTTCCAACTGTTCATAAATTCATAGGATTGCTTTGCTCCCGAGGGTTTTCACTGCATGGTGTTCCAGGAAGATGACACTGTTTCCGTTGAAGGGAGAATTCTTTGCTGATGGAATTTTCAAGGGTGCCATCAGGCTCTGTGGGTTTTCAGAAGAGGCATACTAGTAAGAATTAAAATTCTGATAAGGAGGAAGAATGTATTCTATTAACTAGGATTTCTGTATCATTCTTTTTGCCATACCTTCTCATTTAGAGCCTCACAGTCCAAAGGCAAATACTACATTTTCTGAAAAGTCTGTGATTTTCTTACTTAGAATATTTGCTATGTTTTACTAAAGTCTTGTGAATAACTCAGTGTTAAGAACCATGATACTTACTACTATCACCAGTAATGACATACACATACATAACATTTGGCAAATCTGTTGAAACACAAGTAATAACCTATTTTTCTTATTCTAACAATTACCAAGATAGTATGGAAAACTGTGACTTCAGGGTCCCCAAATTCTTGGTTGTTTTTATTGTTCTCTAAATGGGCTCCTATTCTTCTTTTCTTATTCTTTCAATGAGAAATATCTGAGTCCCTAGTGATCATACTGTGATTCAACACTTTCTTCCATTTATTTTGAAAGTATATGTGAAATGTCTTAGAATCAGCTGGTAAGTAGTTCCTAACTAATCCTGGAAGTTATTTTATCCAGTAAAATATTCTGATTCCTTGAGATTAATTTAATGTTTAAATTAATTAAACATCTGATACTTCTACCTGCTAAACATCTTTAGAATCTGCACATTTGTCCCTCTGCTTATTGAAACATATTAAATCCCACTTACATGTCATACTTTAAGCTGATTTTTATTCCTACTGTCTCTCTGACTTCTTCTCCCCTCTACTACATCACTCTCATCAAAATGGCAATATTTCTCCATCATTTCTTGTTTCCTTTGGTAGCGTTTCCTGTATGTAAGAAGTCTCTATTGATACCAGAAGTAATCATGGATCTATTGTCGACTTTGCCCTCATCTTGGAGCAATCATTCCTAAATATCATACCCTACAGGTCAAAGATACAGGCATTGTTACAAGAATAAGTAACACCTCATTTCTCACTAAAGAATACAAGACTTCCTCATAAAGAGACAGCAATATTATCCTGTCATCAAATGTATTTCCAGCTTACATTTTGGAGAGACACTAGAATAGTACTAAAACAATGTAATTATGTCTGTCTCATGTTCTGAAAGTCCTCATGTTTTTTTTTTCCTGATGCTCCATCATATCTAGCAGTCTCATTCCATTGATTTCAAAGCTTTTTTAGTTTAATGCCTCCTGACCTCAGATCTCATAAACCCCTTCAGTACTTAGCTTTCTGTGTCTCATCCACCTAGTCTTCACTATGGGATTATCTCCCACCATGCTTATTGTCCTGAAGCACAGATAGTTCATCTAAATTCTCTGCTCAGACTTTGAAATGGCTTCCAATTGCTAGGAAAAATCTGTTCAGTGGTGGTATCAGTGTCATTTACAAGCACTCTTGCCTTATCTTTTCTTATTTTATTCCTCCAGGTGAATCCCTTGCAACATTCAGATTGGTCAGTTTACTGTTCTACCAAAAAATATCCCTTGTGAGTAACTTTTAGCTTCTGCATATAACTATATCAACTCTGTGGTGTGAACCTGGAAAACTGTGCTTCTATTTTTCCCTGCTTAGATCTAATGCATCATCCATATCTTTAACTCACATTTTCAATTTTTACTTTCTCTATGAAGCCTTCCCTTGCAATCTCAAAGAATTTCCCTCTTTTATCTTCAGCCATATTTATTACATTAATAATGTTGGTACAAGTTAATCATTAGTGATTCTAGTTGTTTTTGCATATGCATCTCTTTTGTTTACCCAGCTGCCTGGTAAGTCACACAAAGCAGTCATAGTAAGCTCTCTATAAGACATATTTGTTTTTGTCTTTCCTGTGTTTGAAACTTTCTCACAGCATTTCATTGTGGTTAGAATTATGGCCAAATGCAAGTAAGACCATTCACAATCTGACTTCTGCACATTTCTCTATCTTCATTTATAATTTGCTTATTATTTTCCTCTTTTAAATTTTAAGGGAATATATATATATATATATATATATATATATATATATATATATGTATATATATATGTATATATATATATTATATGCTATTAGATTTCTCTCTCCATTCATACATCTAACCAGCCAAAAAAACACATGACATTTCTACCTGCTAAACATCTTTAGAATCTGCACATTTGTCCCTCTGCTTATTGTCACAAGTCAAGGGACTAGAAAGTAACATTCACTATTTTGGGGGATACTGGCTTACCTTCCTCTTATTCTTTCTGATTTTCTAAATAAAGTGGTGCATTTGAAGTGCTTCTGAGTTATCTACACAGATACCCAGGGTACAAATTTTAATGTGCACATGTTGGCATTTAAAAAATAAATTTTGAGTTATCATTGAATTGTCATTCATAGAAGTAGATGACAGGATCAAGTAAGAGAGTGGGGAAGGCATCAAGAAAAGGGCATATATAAGAAAACCGTGACATCTAATATTTCCTAAATGGATTCCAAAAAAACAGTGGCCTCAGAGAAAAAGGAAAACCAAACTAATGTGGTATCCTGAGAGCCAAGGAAAGAAAGTGACTAGAAGTAAGGTCTACATGCCAAATCCTGAAATCAGATTCAGTGCAAATAAGTGCTCAGATGCAGTGTATGCATACTTATGAAAAAATGCAGGTGAACCTTATTGTGCATTTACTATGTGACAATACTTGATTAAGATAGTATATTTAAATGTTTTTAATGAGGAAGATGTTGTCCTGTGAATGTAATAAATTAAGAAGCTCTAGTTAGATAAAGAATCAAAGAGGATGTCTTCTGTTTTGTATTGTATTTTTCTTTTTCTGATTTGGTGGAGACTTGAACAAACATAAATGCTAATTGATTGGTGCTGTACCCTGACTGTTTGTGAACCTGTTGGTTGAGAGTTATAAACTGGCAGAATCAGGTATAAGAGGTGGTGAAAAGATCACTGCATGTGGCATATTAAGGTCCTGGTTCAGATTTCTCAGCTTTGATGATTTTCTTACAGCAACTCTAAGTTCTCTTTTAGATGCTAGACCAGGCTCATGTCTGCCACCTTAGAGGTTGTCATGAATATCAATCCCAGAACCCACCACATAGTAGGCTTTCCAAAAATTATAGTTAAATCTGAATCTTCATTACCCTCCTTCTCACCATTTTAGCTTATTAAATTAGAAGTCAGTAATGAGCTGTTTCAAAGCTATCTGCCAACAGCCGTTGTAAGGATAAAAGGAAAAAAAAAACATAAAGAAAACTTTTAGTAAGTTTAGAGTGTTATTCTCTGTAGAGAGGAAGGGCACTCTGACTTAGCACCCACCATGCCCAGGGCCATTAATGAAGCCTGGCTCCTTTTTCTTGTCAATGCAGCCATTCAAAAACAGAAAGTTCTTCTTGGCAAGGAAGTGCTATTTTCAGAGACAAGATTAGGCTCAATTTGGGCAGGAGCAGTGCTTCTTAAGTCCCAGCACCTCTGAAGATTAGGTTAAAAGATACGAAGGAATGACTCAGAATAATTGCATTGCTTTACTGTGAACTTTAAGATCTTTTAGTGAAGGAGTTTTACAAGCAGTGATAGATAGTCATGAAGAAAGGAAAAGCACAAACTCAGTGGAAAAGAACTGTAATGCTTGAGTGAATTTCTACAAAAGGAAACTTAGCCAGCCTTGTTATTTTTTTTCTACCTCCTCCAATTTCATAAGAATATTTTGAATATGATTCCTTCTTCCCAGTTTCTGAAAACAGATTTCCCCATTTACTTTTGCTGCATAGTTGTATTTATTCCATGAAGATTTCAGAAATCCCAGTTCAACAACAGGAATATTGAAGAAAAGCTCTACCTTACACCTGTTAAATAAAACTGCTATTTTATAATTGGTCAAATGGTATCCCATAATGATATATCTGAGGTAGAATCTAATATCTTATCTGTAAGCATTAAGCAAATATTGAAAATTATTTATTGATCCCTCATTGAATTTTTAACTGGATCCTGAGCTATGTAAGAAATGCAAGAGAAATAAAGCAAGACACCTATTGACTTATAAGTTTACATTCTGTTGAATAGAAAACTCATAGTTCAACTGTTTACCTGACAGTAAGAAATAATACATAAGAAATATTTAAGTGCTATTTGTACTTCTTATATTGACTCCCTTTCTTTTTCCTCTCCTGCATCCACTCATGTAGCTTCCATAGTCAGAGATCTGACTTCCCAGGTCTGCTCAATTTCTCAATCTGTGGCTCTTTTACATAATTTTTTTCTGAACTATATCAATTTATTTCTGATTTCCACTGCCAGCATCTTGTGGAGGCCCCTGTCCACTCTCACCTGAAATACTTCAATACTTTAGTAACCTGTTTCCTAACTTGCAGTCATACCATTTGCCAATACAAGCTATACATTGAGTCAGAGTGATCTTCCTAAAAGCCAGCTGTAACAATGTCCTCAATTTCATACACATATACCCACACCAATGATTTTATACCTATTTTTACCCTTGTTTAAAATTTTGGTCCTAACATAGAGATTGGGGACTTCATAATGACTTTAAGATGCTTGCTATTTTGGCCCTGACTTGACTCACAGAATTTTTCCAGACCACTTTCTGAAGTAATATTCAGTCTGGATCTACTGACTTCCTTTGTGTTCCTCCTCTTCCTAACTCCAGCTCCTACATCATCTGTTAACCTATTATCTCCATCACTGAAAAAAAAATTGTACCATTACTTAGATTTCTACTGTGTTTGCCATCAAGCATAAAAATCATCACCTTATTGTAGTTGTTTATTCTTTCTATTTTTTGTTGTTATCTCTGTGCTTCAATAAGAGTAGTGCTCAATTTGTTTTATTCATTATTTCATTGTCTGACCCTAAGACTGTGTCCAACATTAAGCAGCCAAAAATTATTAGTAATTGAATGAATAAGTATGGAAATGAATAAAGGGAAATATAAAGTTCTGTAAGAGAAGTGTAACTGGGATCTAGAAATCAACAAAACCCAAAAAGATTGAAGAAGTCTGTGGTTTGAGAGATCCATAGAAAGCACTTCATTCTAGGAAATCATATGAGGAAGAATGGACATTGGTATGGTAGTGACAAGGCTACCCAATTGACAGAAGCTGCTTTCGGATATTGGAAACACTGGGAAATTAGGAAATTTACCTACATGGAAGGAGGCATAACTAAGAATGCAGAAGAACTTAATGGCAGGGAAAACATTCATATTTGATAAGGTAATAAATATGGAATATTTCAAATATTTAGTTCAACATCAGTAACCTTTCCAAAGAAAGTCAGTAATGACTTTATTGTCTGCTTAAAGTCTGCTCTTTTAGGCCGTCATCTTCTTCATGTGGTGCTAGGGCATCAATTCATGGACCTCACATACCAAACACATCATCAAGTCACTTCCCCAGGCTCAGAGAAAAAAGTTAGTGTGAAGCAAGATTGAGCAGTTCTCTTTTCCTATTCTAATCCTGGAGCAACAAGAGCCTCATCTTTCTTCAATGTTTGAATTGGAAGAAGATTTTTGTTTTTTTAACTGTTTTTTTTAACTCCATAGGCATCTAATTTCTACAGTTACCCATTACATAAAAATATGCAAATATACCAAATTATACACAAAACATTACACTATCTTCATATACAAGTTCACACACTCCCAAATATGAATAACTCCTTGTCTATAAAAATGCAGAACCCTACCAACTCCACACCACACTTGAACATATTCATCCTACTACTCCACAAAATTAGTAACTGACCAGCCTTCAAGCATGCAAGTACACATACATGAATAAAGAAAAGAAGTTTTTTATAAAACCCCACATAACCAAGTATATCCCATATCCCAAGTATACAAATACCACTCCTCCATTTCCCAACAATATCAATCACATGGCAAACCCATAGATTTAGACCCAAACACATTCATTAACATAGCCCATACACAAACACACATATTACACCCAAACATCCCAAGGTGCATTCATGAGCCTAAACAAATAAACAATGGCCCTCTAAATACACCAAACCCTGCACAGTCTCACAAAAAACATCATGACTTTCCCTTGGTCTCAAATAGCCACACAGACACCATCACACACACCAGTGAATACTTATCAGATTCTCATGGGTAAGTTTAAAACAAAATAAACCCTAAATTTTGAATGCATATCAACATTTTAGGGAAACCAGCATTCCACACAAAAAAGAGTATAAAAAACACTGAAGCCCTCTGAATTCTTACCATCCCTCCAGGAAAAGCACAGCATCTCATTTTCTCATACAAATAACCACCCCATGATTTTATGCCCATGAAAATGAAAGGAAAACTTCCTGGCATCCAGAAATTCATATAAGGGCTGCCCTACAGCCCACCAATACCACGTAAGAGCATATCACCAATTTCACTGCACAATTCATGAGAAACACAAAAATTGATAAGAAAATATGAATCTTTTTATTGCAAAATGCCCTTTGGTCAAATGGCTCTCTTATAATAATTATAATCAAAAAAACATCACGAAAGAACATATAAGCCCTTCACCCAATGAAAATCCAATTCTTTTAGTTTATACCTGCCCTGTCTTTCACAGAGTATCTGCACACTATAAACCTAGCTAGAAATGCACAAGATGCTCCACCTTCTTGGAAACTCCTAGTCCAAAGTTATGGGAGAAGGTCAGACCTGAAAAGATGCTTGCCAGAAATTTTGACCATGAAAGGCATGGTGATGCACACCTGTAATCCCAGCACCTTTGGAGGCTGAGGCAGGAGTTCAAAGCCAGCCTCAGCAACAATGAGGAACTAAGCAACTAATTGAGACTCTGTCTCTAAATAAAAGACAAACTAGAGTTGGGGATGTGGCTCAGTGGACAAGTACCCCTGAGTTCAATCCCCAGTATCCATGACCACCCCCCAATAACAGAAAAAGAAATGTTGACCACAAAGAAACCCACAAACCACTCTAATCAAGAATTTTAACAGAGAAACTTTGATCACATAAGTCTTGTTTAGACCCACTGGACTGGAACTCTTGATGACATACATGAATAAGATAAGACATACACAGCCCACACTCCAGAGGAGGCTACTTTTCTGAAACACTAGACAACTGATGCACCCACCTAGGACCATCATATGTTCCTTTGAGCCTACCATCTTCCATTCCATCAGGCCAACTTGTTGCTAATAAAGCTCATTCTCACTACTTCTCAAGTCATTGACTCTATTGAGATACAGTGAGAAAAACACACACGTGATGTAAAATGCTCAACAAAAACTAGCAAATTTTCTCCTGAAATTCTTTCATTTCAAAAATTATATGCTAGGGGCTGGGCCTGGGGCTAGGGTTCAGTGGTAGAGAACTTGCCTAGCTTATGTAAGGCACTGGATTCTATTCTTAGCACCACACAAAAATAAATAAAGGAATTGTTTGCTTCTACAACTGAATATATATATACATGGTAGCTTTTAACCCTCT